>NC_092154.1:30256786-30401786 GCF_045791955.1 Oncorhynchus clarkii lewisi
AGAAAGAGAGGCCGGAGGGCAGGCTGCCTTCTGAGGAGTAGGAGGCGATCGAATAATCCCCCACTCCCCTCAATTCTTCTCGCAAAACATGCAATCTTTGGACAATAAAATAAACAAGTTATTGGGAAGATTAAACTACCAACAGGACAATAAAAAATGTAACATCTTATGCTTCACGGAGTCGTGGCTGAATGACAACAATATCAACATACAGCTGACTGGTTATACGATGTACCAGCAGGATAGAACAGCGGCTTCTGGTAAGACAAGGGGCGACGGTCAATGTATTTTTGTAAACAACAGCTGGTGCACGATATCTAACGAAGTCTCGAGTCATTGCTCGCCTGAGGTCATGATAAGCTGTAGACCACATTACCAACCGAGAGAGTTCTCATCTATATTCTTTATAGCTGTTTACATACCACCACAATTCAGAGGCTGGCACCAAGATAGCATTGAAAGAGCTATGTTCCGCCATAAGCAAACAAGAAAACGCTCACCCAGAGGCGGCGGTCCTAGTAGCCGGGGACTTTAATGCAGGGAAACTTAAATCAAAATTTTACCTAATTTCTATAAACATGTTAAATGTGCATCCAGAGGGAAAAGAACTCTGCACCACTAATACTCCACACACAGAGATGCATACAAAGCTCTCTCTTGCACTCCATTTGGCAAGCAAAAATTAAAGCAGGAAGCACCAGTGACTAGATCAGTGGTTCTTAACCTTGTTGGAGGTACTGAACACCACCAGTTTCATATGTGCATTCTCCGAACCCTTCTTAGTTGGAAAAATAAAATCTATTTTTTTTCAAATTCAAAACATAGGTATATATTTTACTGGTGCACAAAATGAACCATGCATCAACATCACTGTGTTCAAAGAACAAAATCATCAAAATATGATTTTCAAACAAAAACATAATAATGAATATTTACTGCAAATCAGTGTGACTTCTGCTGTTGCCTTTCAGAGACCAGTTCAGAAATGCGCGGCTTCACCTTGGCAAGTGCCACTCATATCATTTTCGCAACAAAGTCTGTTCCTTTTCTTCGTTTTTATGTCCAGCATCCTCGAAAAGGATTGCTCGCGAAGATATGTTGTAACAAACGGTATGAAAATCTCCAGAGCTTTCTTAGCAATAACAGGGTACGTTACCATTTGTTGACACCAAAACGTTGAAAGCGTTGTTGTTCTGAAGAGTTGCTGTTGAACCTGGCTCTGCTGAATTTCAATGATTTCATCGAGGTATTCATCATTGACATTTGTTGTCTCAACACTAAACGTGAACGGCTGTCTCACCCATTCTGGATATGACTCTCTTGTAGGGAAGTATCCGTCGAGAGACTTTGCAAGCTCATCTAAGTGCGTGGCAATTTCTTGCTTCAGTTCCGCGGGTACAGAAATGTCTCCGATTCCAGATACATCTTCGATCTTACTTACACAGTCGTCCAGCAGGGGAAAGTTTGCGAAGTTATCGTTCTCTGTTCATCGTTTCCATAACGGTAGCTTTTTTTTGAAAAGCCTTCAGGTTTTCCTCCGCTTCGATGATGTTGACTCCACCGCCCTGCATCTTTTGATTGAGATGATTGAGAGCTGCGAAGATATCAGCCATGTGCGCTAAATTGAGAATGACCTCAGAATTTTTGAAGCAATCTGCATGACAATGTTGGTGCTCTTGCAAAAACAGGGCTAATTCCACACGCACGGCAAAAACACGATTCAGCACCTGTCCCCGGAATAACCACCGAACGTTAGAATGGTACAGAAGTACCTCGAATTCAGAGCCCATTTCTTTACACAGCTCACTGAAGATGCGGTGCCTCAGAGCACTAGTTGGCACATAGTTCACGCATTCCACTACAATTTTTTAATACTTCTGCCAGTTTTGGAGGCAAGGTTTTTGTTGCCAACGCATGCCTGTGCAGAATACAATGCGTAACAATGATGTGTGGTGCATCGGCTTTCACTAGCGCACCAAAACCAGACTTTCTTCCCAGCATGACTGGAGCTCCATCCGAACAAACTGCAGAAACCATATCCCACGAAAGATTGTTGTCTTTGAAGAAGTCATCCACATGTTTCTTCACATTGGCTGCCTTAGTTGTTGTTGTAAGAGGCTTACAAAATAAAAAAAATCTTCCTTTATCACGTCGTCTTTCACATAGCTTGCTGTATTCGTGCGCTGGCTTAGATTGGAAACGTCTGTGGTCTCGTCGAGTTGAAGGCTGAATTTTGCCGGGCTTGAAATCAGTTCTGCAACTCCTTGAGCCAAGATGTCTTTGCTCATGTCCTCTATTCTGTCGCTGATGGTGTCATGTGAATGAGGAATTTGGGATAACTTAACTTCAGCCTCTTTTCCCAGCATGATATTCGCCATCTTCAACACAGCTGGTTTTATGAGTGTTTCACCAATGGTGTGTGGTTTGCCCTGCTTTGCGATCAGGTAAGCAACTTCGTACGATGCTGTGAGGATCGGTTTGTTGATGGGTACAAAGCCGAGTACAGGCAGAGTAGCCTTTTCATCGAATTCAGCGAGCGTTGTGTTCTTGTATTTTCCATTTCCATGCAGCTTAAGGAAGTGTTCTCTTAGTTTTGCCGGTGCTAGACTAGAATTGCTCAACTTGGCATTGCAAATCATGCAGTTAGGACGCTGACGCCCATCACGTTCTGTTATACATGGGAATCCATATTGTACATATTCGTCTGACTACTTTCTTTTTTTGCTAGACATAGTAAGTATGAAGGGATTAAAATATTAAGAAAGAAATCCCAAGACGTACCATCACGACAGCCACAAGTCGACTACTGAGCGCACCAAATTCCCTGCAGCACAGATAGGCCAAGCGATGTAGCGTGATCACCTGCAGCCAATGATGGCCAAGCGGGGCGTGTCATCACGAATCATATGAGTCGGATGTGTGTCTTGACCTCCGCCGAACCCCTGAGACTGACTCACCGAACACCTAGGGTTTGATCGAACCCAGGTTAAGAACCACTGGACTAGGTCAATAAAAAAGTGGTCAGATGAAGCAGATGCTAAGCTACAGGACCGTTTTGCTAACACGGACTGGAATATATTCCGGGATCCCTCCCTTGAGGAGTACAGCATATCTGTCATTGGCTTCATCAATAAGTGCATCGATGACGTCATCCCCACAGTGACCGTACGTACATACCCCAACCAGAAACCATGCATTACAGGCAGCATCCGCACTGAGTTAAAGGCAGGAGCTGCCTCTTTCAAGGAGCGGGACTCTAACCCGGAAGTTTATGACAAGTCCCGCTATGCCCTCAGACAAACCATCAAACAGGCAAAGCATCAATACAGGACTAAGATCGATTCATACTACAACGGGCTATGGTGCTCGTCGAATATGGCAGGGCCTGCCAACCATTACAGACTACAAAGGGAAGCACAGCCGAGAGCTGCCCAGTGACACAAGCCTACCGGATGAGCTAAACTACTTCTATGCTCCTTTGAGGCAAATAACACTGAAACATGCATGAGAGCACCAGCTGTACCAGAAGACTGTGTGATCACGCTCTCCGCAGCCGATGTAAGTAAGACCTTTAGACAAGTCAACATTCACAAGGCCACAGGGCCAGAAGGATAACCAGGACGTGTACTGCGAGCATGCGCTGATCAACTAACAACTGCCTTCACTGACATTTTCAAACTCTCCCTGTCTGAGTCTGTAATACCAACATGTTTTAGTGCCTGTGCCCAAGAAGACTAAGGTAACCTGCCTAAATGACGACCGACCCATAGCACTCACGTCTGTAGCCATGAAGTGCTTTGAAAGGCTGGTCATAGCTCACATCAACACCATCATCCCAGAAACCCTAGACCCACCCCAATTTGCATACCGACCCAACAGATCCACAGATGATGCAGTCTCTATTGCACTCCACACTGCTCTTTCCCATCTGGACAAAATGAACACCTATGTGAGAATGCTGTTCATTGACTAAAGCTCAGCATTCAACACCACAGCGCCCTCAAAGCTCATCAATAACCTCAAGGCCCTGGGACTAAACACCTCCCTCTGCAACTGGATCCTGGACTTCCTGACGTGCCACCCCCAGGTGGTAAGGGTAGGTAACAACACATCCACCACGCTGATCCTCAACACATGGGCCCCTTAGGGGTGCGTGTTCAGCCCCCTCCTGTACTCCCTGTTCACTCATGACTGCACAGCCAGGCACGACTCCAACACCATCATTCAATTTGCCGATGACACAACAGTGGTAGGCCTGACCACCGACAACAACGAGACAGCCTATAGGGAAGAGGTCAGAGACCTGGCCGTGTGATGCCAGGACAACAACCTCTCCCTCAAAGTGATCAAGACAAAGGAGATGATTGTGGACTACAGGAAAAAGAGGACCGAGCACGCCCCCATTCTCATCGACAGGGCTGCAGTGGAGCAGGTTGAGAATTTCAAGTTCCTTGGTGTCCACATCACCAACAAACTAACATGGTCCAAGCACACAATGACAGTCGTGAAGTGGGCACTACAGAACATATTCCCCCTCAGGAGGCTAAAAATATTTGGCATGCGTCCTCAGATCCTCAAAAGGTTCTACAGCTGCACCATCGAGAGCACTGGTTGCATCACATGACTGGTTGTATGGCAACTGCTCGGCCTCCTACTGCAAGGCACTACAGAGGGAAGTGATAACGGCCCAGTACATAATTGGGGCCAAGCTTCCTGCCATCCAGGACCTCTATACCAGGCGGTGTCAGAGGAAGGCCCTGAAAATCGTCAAAGACTCCAGCCAACCTAGTCATAGACTGTTCTATCTGCTACCCACGGCAATTGGTACCAGATTACCAAGTCTAGGGTTCAAGAGGCTTCTAAACTGCTTCTATCCCCGTGCCATAAGACTCCTGAACATCTAGTCAAATGGCTACCTAGACTATTCACATTGCCCCCCCCCCCTCCCCTCTCCACACCACTGCCACTCTGTGTTATCATCTATGCATTGTCATAGTTAATGAACTCTACCTACATGTACATACTACCTCAACTAACCGGTGCCCCCACACATTGACTCTTTACCGGCACCCCCCTGTATATATTGTTACTTTTATCTCTTATTCTTATCCATATTTTTAAACTGCACTGTCGGTTAGGGGCTCGTAAGTAAGCGTTTCACTGTAGGGTCTACACCTCTTGTTTTCAGCGCATGTGACTAATACAATTTGATTTTATATAGCAAATAGGATCCCATTTTGGGACTAGTTTTCTCACTGAGTCAGTTTATTCAGAGAGACAGACTGGTCATGATTGAGGGAGAAAACTAAGAAATAACATTAGAAAAAATTTTGCAAGGCTTGGGATTGATTTTTAGCAATTATTTTCCGCTGATTGTGTGTTTTTGAGCCATGCTAGGATTTGCTCCCAACCATTTTTAATTCAGACTCTTAATATCATTTCTGCATATACTGTATGTGGATTTGTGCACAGGCAGAGGAATCAAACAACAGGTTTTGGAAAACCGGTCCACAATGACCAGGATGGCGGTGTGCCCCTCAATGTACGGCCATACCTGGGTGCCCCGACACAGGTGCTGTGTGTGCCCAGACAAGGAGACGGCCCAGCACATCAGAGGGCACGTAGCTACGTCCCTTGGGACAGTGGGCAGGTGAAGGCTCCTGTCGCAGGGCTCAACGGATGTTGAATATACTCTAGGTTATGGTGGTCTGTCCAAACAAGGAATGGGTGTTGAGCACCCTCCAGCCAGTGCCGCCATGTTTTCAGCTCCTTCTTCACGGCCAACAACTCATGATCCCCCACGTCGTAATCGCGCTCCACGGGAGACAGCTTCCGTGCCAAGAAGGCGCATGGATGGAGTTTAGGCAATGATCCAGTGCGTTGGGAGAGAACAGCCCATACTCTTACCTCAGAGGTGTCCACTTCCACGATGAAGGGCAGAGACGGGTCAGGATGAGCCAGAACAGGTGCGTTCGTAAAACATTCCTTGAGCGCACGGAAAGCTTTGTTGGTCTCCTCAGTCCAGCACAGTTGTCTAGGACCTCCCTGCAGGAGGGAGGTGAGAGGGGCCACCACTGTGCTGAAACCCCTAATGATGAAGCGCCTTAAATAGTTGGCATCGCTGAAGTTGGATACTTTTATCTCCCTCACCAACTTTAAACATCTGCTATCTGAGCAGCTAACCGATCGTTGCAGCTGTACATAGTCCATTGGTAAATAGCCCACCCAATTTACCTACCTCATCCCCATACTGTTTTTATTTATTTACTTTCTGCTCTTTTGCACACCAGTATCTCTACCTGCACATGACCATCTGATCATTTATCACTCCAGTGTTAATCTGCAAAATTGTAATTATTCGCCTACCTCCTCATGCCTTTTGCACACATTGTATATAGACTCTTTTTTTCTTTTTTTCTACTGTGTTATTGACTTGTTTATTGTTTACTCCATGTGTAACTCTTTGTTGTTGTCTGTTCACACTGCTATGCTTTATCTTGGCCAGCTCGCAGTTGTAAATGAGAACTTGTTCTCAACTAGCTTACCTGGTTAAATAAATGTGAAATGAAATAAAAAAATGTAATGTTGGATGGAACAGGCCACGACTGTACTGCACTGACCCTCTGCTCCTGGACGTAGGCCTCCATGGCTTCGGTCTCTGCATGCGAGAGAGGGTAGATGTGCCCCCGCGGGAGGGTAGAACCAGGCAGTAGGTTGATAGTGGAGTCCCATGGGCAATGAGGAGGCAGGCATGTGGCACGAGTCTTCGAAAAAGCCACCTGTAGGTCCCGGTATTCCTCCAGGATAGGGACATGGATGGCCTGGTCCGGACTTTCCACAGAGGTTGGACAGATAGACACAGAGAGACACCTCCCCTGACACTCCTGTGACCAACCCAACAACCTAATCTCTGTCCACGATATCGGGGGTTATGCAACTGTAACCAGGGGAAACCTAGAACTACAGGGTGTACAGGAGAGTCTAAGATGAGGAAAGTGATGAGTTCATGGGGTTGTGAGCAACTGTGAGGGAAATGTGAATCGTGGTCTGGCACACCAGTCCTGTTCCTAGGGGACGGTTGTTTAGGGCATGGACTGGGATAGGGGGTTGTCAAGGAACTAGAGGAATGCGTAATGATAAGGCCACTGACCGGTCTAGAAAATTGACTACAGCACCTGAGTCCACTAGGGCAGGACTCAGTGGCGGACCAGGATAGTCTGGGAAGGTGACAGGAAGGACAAGGGCTGGGTGGACAGAGCAAGGCACGTCCATGCCTACCTGGGAAGGTGCAGGAGCGTTCCTCGGCCTGTCGCTTCGTCGCCTGGTTCTCCTTTTGGGACAGGTGCTCCAGGGGTGGTCCGACTCCCTGCAGGAAGACGAGATCTTGTTGACATTCCTCTGGGGGAAGGTGCGTCATGCCCACCTCCATGGGATCAGTCTCGCTGGAGGTTCCTGGGAGAGACCCGAACCCCTGGGATGGGTGACACACAGGAGATTGTCCAGGCAGATGGCCATGGCAATGAGCTGGTCCAGCATGAGGTCCTCATCGTGACAGGCCAGCACGGTCTGGACTTCCGCTTGTAGCCCGCTGCGGAAAACCATTAACTGGGCCTGGTTGTTCCAGCCAGTGGACGCAGCGATGACATCAGCTTGTTCGACGCCTACCCCATGCCGAGGGTGGACGAGCTCATCGACCAATTCTTAAAGGCCCGATACATCAGCACCCTTGACCTGACCAAAGGATGTTGGCAGGTACCTTTGGCAGCCTCCTCCTAGGTGAAGATGGCGTTTTTGACACCAGACGGTTTATATCAGTACCGGGTGCTCCCATTCGGTCTCCACAGAGCCCCAACCACATTCCAGCGCCTGATGGACGTACTTTGACCCCACCGGCAGTACGCAGCGGCCTATTTGGATGATATCAACATCCACAGCCAAGGTTTGGAAGAGCACTTGATGCGCCTCCAGGTGGTGCTGGACGCGCTCAGACAAGCTGGGTTGACAGCGACTCCAAGAAATGCAAACTAGGGTTTGAGGAGGTGGAGTACCTGGGGTATTTGTTCAGACGTGGGAACGTTATGGCCTAGGAGAGGAAGTTTCACACGGTATGTGACTGGCCCGTTCCACACACCAAGACACAGGTAAAGTCCTTGCTGAGACTGGCAGGATACTATAGCTGGTTTATCCCCATCTTTGCAGCTATAGCCTCCTCCTCGATCTAACCAGGGCCCGCCTCCCGAAAACAGGGAAATGGACGAGCGAGACAGAAGCGGCGTTCAGGCGCCTGAAGGAAGCGCTGTGCTCCCATCCGATTCTCGTAACGCCCAATTTCCAGGGGCCGATGTTGGTCCAGACGGATGCATGTGACAGGGGACTAGGGGCCGTTCTGTCCCTGATACACGATGGGGAGGAGCACCCCTTCATGTACATAAGCCAAAAGCTGATCCCCAGAGAGAAAAGGTTCTCTATTGTTGAGAAAGAGTGTCTAGCTATACACTCTCAAGTATTACCTGTTAGGTGCCCACTTCACCCTGGTCACCAACCATGCGCCCCTGATCTGGATGGCCAGGGGAAGGGACACAAACGATCGGGAAGGGGGGGCGTACAGCAGGTCAGCCACCGGGGGAGACTCGTCGAGGCCTGGTGACAGACGGAGTCTGCATCACGAGGCAATGGCTCCCTCTGCTGTATGTGCCAGGTCTTGACGGGCTCTCCAACCAGGACTAATTGGGGCTGATTGTATTTGGTGAGTAATCAAGGGCTGATTGCTCACCAGCTGGACGAGTCCCATAAAGCTGCCAGAAGGGCAGCATACGGGAAAGGGGGCTGGGGGAAGAAAGGTTACTCCCGTACAGTTGGGCACAGTCCCAGAGATAAAAGGAGGGAGTTCAGTTTTTGTTCCCCACAGGATACAGCAAGACCCAAAGCCCAGAAGACGGTCTCCCGGAGAGGGTCTCATGGGGGAGACCTATTATTTTATTTTTGTTTGTTATTTAAATAAACACCCTTGAAACTGAGGTAATCCTACTCTGTCCGTGTCTCATCTGTGTAAACGTTTTGACCAAACCCCCTGGTCTTCCACAATACAGTGATGGAGTGGGGATTGGAACCAGGTGTGTGTAATGATGAAGAGACAAGTCCGGGGTTAATGAGTGAAGGGCAGCAGCTAGAAGGCCGGCGACACCGAACGCCTGAGCTGGACAAGAGGGGGAGACAAAGTGAAGGCTGGAGTGACACCTACTATAGAGAGACGGAGAGAGAGAGGGGAAGATACCTACCACAGAGAGAGGGAGAGATACTTAATAGTGAAAGAGAAAGATATAGAGATGAAGAGAGATGTAGAGAGCTGGAGAGAGATGTAGAGAGCTGTAGGGAGAGAGATGTAGATAGAGAGAGAGGTGTAGAGAGACAGAGATGTAGAGAGAGATATGTAGGGAGAGATGTAGGACGAAAGGTGTAGGACGAGAGATGTACAGTAGAGAGAGAAATGTAGAGCGAGAGAGATGTAGCAAGACATGTAGAGAGAGAAATCCAGAGAGAGATGTAGAGAGAGATGCAGAAGGAGAGATGCAGAGAGAGAGAGATGTAGAGAGAGAGAATCAACCAAAATACAGAGCAAATTGGAATGCTATCAGGCCCTAAACAGAGTACACAGTGGCAGAATACCTGACCACTGTGACTGACCTTCAATTAAGAAATGCCTTGACTATGTACAGACTCAGTGAGCAGGCTATGTGCCCACCGCCCACAAAATTTGGTGGAATCTGAGCTACACTCCTAACCTCCTGCCAAATGTATGACCATATTAGAGAGACCCACAAAGAATTTGAAAATAAATCAAACATTGACGAACTCCCATATCTGCAAAATACCACAGTGTGCAATCACAGCAGACAGATTTGTGGCCTGTTGCCATTAGACAAGGGCAACGGGTCTGTTTATTTATTTTCCCTTTCATACTTAAACTACTTGCATATTGTTACTAAACTATACATAGACAATAATATAACATTTGAAATGTCTATATTCTTTTAGAACGTTTGTGAGTGTAATGTTTACTAATGTTTCCCTTGTTTATTTCACTATTGTTTGTCTATTCCATTTGCTTTGCCAATGTAAACACTTTTCCCATGTTTCCCATGCCAATAAAGCCCTTAAATTGAATTGAAAGAGAGATCGGTTCGTTCGTTCGAGAAAGAGATTTAGCCTCGTCTCTCGAAGGCTCTGAGTAGGCCTGCAAGACTAAATGAATTCATTTCAGCGCCCACTCCATCTATTTTGCCTGCTTAGATTATTTTCATGCTGTATATCTTAAAAGTGCAGAAAGGAGACCATGCAGCATCCAACCGCCTCCTCCTTATGGTGTGGCGCATTAGCATCCTCGGGTGAGTAATGAGTGGATGAATGTGAGTTTATATTGAAGACACTGGGTCTAGTCTCTGTAATTACCCTATCTTTCTTTCTCTGTGACATCTCTCAATCTCTCTCTCTCTCTCTCTCTCTCTCTCTCTCTCTCTCTCTCTCTCAATCTCGCTCTCTCTCTCTCTCTCAATCTCTCTCTCTCTCTCTCTCAATCTCTCTCTCTCTCTCTCTCTCTCACTCTCTCTCTCAATCTCGCTCTCTCTCTCTCTCTCTATCTCACGCTCTCTCTCAATATTGCGCTCTCTCTCTCTCAATCTCACGCTTTCTTTCTTTCTTTCTCTCTCTCATCTCTCTCTCTCTCTCAATCTCGTGCTCTCGATCTCTCTCTCAATCTTGCGCTCTCTCGCGCGCTCTTTCTCTCAATCTTACGCTCACGCTCTCTCTTTCAATCTCGTGCTCTCTCACTCTGTCGCTCTCTCTCTCTCATCAGAGTGCATGCTGGTAGTGAGTCGTGAAACAGCAGCGATTGTGAGAGCGGCTGACATTTTTTCACTCTATTGGGATTCTGTGTTTTCACTACCATTCAAAAGTTCAGGGTCACTTAGAAATGTCCTTGTTTTTGAAAGAAAAGCACATTTTTTATCCATTAAAATAACATAAAATGTTTCAAAAATACAGTGTAGACATTGTTAATGTTGTAAAAGACTATTGTAGCTGGAAATGGCTGCATTTTATTGGAATATCTACATAGGCATACAGAGGCACATTATCAGCAACCATCACTCCTGTGTTCCAATGGCACGTTGTGTTAGCTAATCCAAGTTTATCATTTTAAAAGGCTAATTGATCATTAGAAAACCCTTTTGCAATAATGTTAGCACAGCTGAAAACTGTTGTCCTGATTAAAGAATAAATAAAATTGGCCTTCTTTAGACTAGTTGAGTATCTGGAGCATGAGCATTTGTGGGTTAGATTATTGGCTCAAAATGTCCAGAAACAAAGACCTTTCTTCTGAAACTCATCAGTCTATTCTTGTTCTGAGAAATGAAGGCTATTCCATGAGAGAAATTGCCATGAAACTGAAGATCTCGTACAACGCTGTGTACTCCCTTCACAGAACAGCGCAAACTGGCTCTAACCTGGGAAGGTGACAGGAAGGAGCGCTCCTCGTCCTCGCCTGGTTCTCCTTTTGGGACAGGTGTTCCAGGTGTGGTCCAACTCCCTGCAGGAAGACGAGATCCTTTTGACATTCCTCTGGGGGAAGGTGCTTCATGCCCACCTCCATGGGCTCAGTCTCGCTGGAGGTTCCTGAGAGAGACCCGAACCCCTGGGATGGGGAGACAGGAGATTATCCAGGCAGATGGTCATGGCAATGAGCAGGTCCAGCATGAGGTCCTCATCGTGACAGGCCAGCACTGTCTAGACTTCCGCTTGTAGCCCGCTGCAGAAAACCATCAACTGGCCTGGTTGTTCCAGCCAGTGGACGCAGCCACGACATCAGCTTGTCAGTCTATTCTTGTTCTGAGAAATGAAGGCTATTCCTTGAGAGAAATTGCCAAGAAACTGAAGATCTCGTACAATGCTGTGTACTACTCCCTTCACTGAACAGCGCAAACTGGCGCTAACCAGAATAGAAAGAGGAGTGGGAGGTCCCGGTGCACGACTGAGTAATGTGTTTAATAAATGTACAGTTGAAGTCGGAAGTTTACATACACCTTAGCCAAACACATTTAAACTCAGTTTTTCACAATTCCTGACATTTAATCCAAGTAAAATTCCCTGTCATAGGTGAGTTAGGATCACCACTTTATTTTAAGAATTTGAAATGTCAGAATAATAGTAGAGAGATTGATTTATTTCAGTTGTTATTTCTTTCATCACATTCCCAGTGGGTCAGAAGTTTACATACTCTCAAGTAGTATTTGGTGGCATTGCCTTTAAAATGTTTTAACATGGGTCAAACGTTTCGGGTAGCCTTCCACAAGCTTACCACAATAACTTGGGCAAATTTGGCCCATTCCTCCTAACAAAGCTGGTGTATCTGAGTCAGGTCTGGAGACCTTCTTGCTCAAACACGCTTTTTAAGTTCTGCCCACAGATTTTCTATAGGATTGAGGTCAGGGCTTTTGTGATGGCCACTCCAATACCTTGACTTTGTTGTCCTTAAGCCATTTTGCCATAACTTTGGAAGTATGCTTGGGGTCATTGTCCATTTGGAAGACCCATTTGCGACCAAGCTTTAACTTCTTATGGGCAGGTGGAACGGTAGCCTACCACCTGGCCAACATCCGGTGAAATTGAAGAGCGTGAAATTCAAACTACAGAATTATAAATATTTAACTTTCATAAAATCACAAGTGTAATACATCAAAATAAAGCTTAAATTCTTGTTAATCCAGCCGCTGATTTCAAAAAGGATTTACGGCGAAAGCACACCATACGATGTGAGGACAGCGCCCCGCAGACACAACCATGAAAAACATATTTCAACAAGGCAGGTGCCTTGTCACTGTTTTATGGAGTGTGAGAGGATAAAGTCAGAAGTAGTGATATAAAAAATGCCATACCTTTGATGATCTTCTTCTGTTGCCACTCCAAAAGGTCCCAGTTACATCACAAATGGTCCTTTTGTTCGATAATGTCCTTCTTTATATCCATAAAAAGTTTAGCTGGCGCGCTTCAGTCAATAATCCACCCAGTTTCCCTCCTTCAAAATGCATACAAATTGAATCCCAAACATTACTAAGAGCAAAGGACCTTGTGAAGATGCTGGAGGTGCAAAAGTATCTATATCCATAGTAAAATGAGTCCTATATCGAAATAACCTGGAAGGTCTTTCATCAGGGAAGAAGTCACTGCTCCAAAACCGCCATAAAAAACCCTCTGCTCTGTGTCATTGACTGTCATGTTTAGAGCCACCATCTGGTCTTCTGGCTAAGATACCTGCAATTACTGTAGATTTATTTTGAAATATCAATGCGTTCCACAAAGTGTTTTGTATTTGTCAAAAGAGGAGGGGGGATAAGGTCTTGTACATCTTGCTATTAGGGCTGCTGCTTTCCGGTTTCAGTTTCTTCAAAGGTTGCTTTATGGACCGGAAAATATGGTTTGGAGAGGGTTTGCAGGACTTGCATCACAGCAGGTAGGGGGATTAGGTTTAAAGAAGGCTTTATCTTTGGTTGATAGTAGCCAGATTTCTAGGGAGGGAATACCTCTGTTTTATAGAGGCCTTCTTAGGGTTTGGAGTATAATGAAGGTGTCCTGAAGCACTACAATGGAGTCAGTGCATTGGCTGCTGGAGGAACCTCTGGTGTATAGGGCAAGACTGGAATGTACAACTGCAGCTGTTCCACATTTCTCCAATAATCTGGTGAAGGACAAAATCATCACCCTAAAACAGTTCATGGCCATGGCTGGGCCCACTTTACTGCATGGAGGAAGAGTGGCTGAACATTTGAGGGTGAGGTCGGAAAGGATCGTCGGACAACTGTTGGGAAGGTGCAGGAAGGCTCTGTCAGAAGAAGAGTGGATTATGCTTTCAAAAGAAAAAGATACACAATGAAAACGTCCCATTTCTAAGACTAGGGATTACACCCAAAATCTCAGAGTCAGAAAGAAAGACGTTATTAATGGATTTGAGAGGGTTGGAAGAGGTGGGTTTGGATGAGGTGAATGGGAAGGATTTAAATAGGGTGTGTGTGTCAAGGTTTTGAATAAAGATAAATTGAAAAATAGAAAAAAACACTCCTTGGAGGATAAAACTGGGCCTTGATGACAAGGTAAAGCCAGCATGCAGAGCACTGTACAAGCCACCGTTACAAAAGGGTACTAATGATATGCAATGGAGGGTGATACATGGCATCATTGCATTTAATGCTTTTGCTTCTGTCATTAACTCGGATGTTGGAGATGGATGTCCTTTTTGTAATATAAGAGAAACAATTTGTCACTGTTTTATGGAGTGTGAGAGGATAAAGCCTCTCTTTGAAAAAGTCTTTGTTTACCGCTGTAGGGGAGATTTTCAATAACACTGGTTTCAATATAGTAAGCAACAGAAAAGAAATGTCAACGATTACATTTTATTTTGGGACAAGCTAAGATGTCAATTTTTCTGAGTAGGAAACAAGATAGACAAGGGATATGGGCAGGATGTAAAATGTGTTTTTAAGGGATTAGTCAAGCGAGAATAAAAGTGGATTTTGAGTTCTCCTCGGCTGTAAAATATCTCCCATTGTTTGAGGTAAAGTGGGCTTACGAAGGAGCGGTATGTTTTGTGGAGGAGGGGAAACAAATGTATGTTGATTAAATAAGTTGAATGTAAATGCTTTTTAATTGTATTGTTTTTTTATGTTTATCTAAGAATAACACATTTGTTGTTTAACTTCTGAAAAGGCACAGTGTGCCATTGTTTGCGTTAATACTCAAGTATTAAATAAAGGTTTTATAGAACCCCCCCCCCCCCCCCACACACACACACACACACCAGTGTGTGCCTGATTCAACCAGGCACATACTGATTGAATCAACGTTGATTCCACGCCATTTCAACAAAATTACGTTGAACAAATGTGGAATCAACACTGAATTGACGTCTTGCTCCATCTCTTGCTCAGTGTCTGGCTCTATCTCTCTCTCTCTCCCCATCTCCCACACACTCTTTATTGTTCTCTCTCTCTCTATTTCACTCTCTCCATCTCAATCTCGCTCTTGCTCTTGCTCTTTCCCTCTTTCTCTGCTCTGACATTTTCTCTCAAGAATAGGTTCCTATCCATGTCTGTCTGTTACATAGTTTGTAAGGCTATTTGTCTCTATACATACTTACATACAGTATATCAGTATACTTATAAAGGAAAATATATGGACACACCTACTCATTCAAGGGTTTTTCTTTATATTTACAATTTTCTACATTGTATAATAATAGCGAAGACATCAAAACTATGAAATAACACATATGGGATCATGTAGTAACCAAAAAAGTGTTAAACAAATCAAAATGATTGGGATGAGTTCCAACATACCCTGAGCACTCGTTGGCTGCTTTACCATTCACTCTGAGGACCAACTCAATTGGGTTGAGGTTGGGTGATTGTGGAGGCCAAGTCATCTGATGCAGCACTCCATCACTCTCCTTCTTTGTGAAATAGCCTTACACAGTCTGGATGTGTGTTGGGTCATTGTCCTGTTGAAAAACAAATAATAGTCCCACTAAGCGCAAACCAGATGGGATGTCATATAGCTGCAGAATGCTGGGGTAGAAATACTGGTTAAGTGTGACTTGAATTCTAAATAAATCATTAACAGTGTCACCAGCAAAGCATCCCCACATCATATCATCTCCTCCTCCATGAAACACGGTGGGAACCATACATGCGGAGATCATCCGTTCATCCGTCTCCTCTGAACAGTTGATGTTGAGATGTGTCTGTCACTTGAACTCTATGAAGCATTTATTTGGGCTGCAATCTGAGGTGCAGTTAACTCTAATGACCTTATCCTCTGCAGCAGAGGTAACTCTAGGTCTTCCTTTCCTGTGCTGGTCCTCATGAGAGCCAGTTTCATCATAGCGCTTGATGGTATTTGCGACTGCACTTGAAGACAATTTCAAAGTTTTATTTTTCTGGGATTGACTGACCTTCATGTCTTAAAGTAATGATGGACTGTCATTTCTCTTTGCTTATTTGAGCTGTTCTTGCCATAGCTTCTGTATACCGCCCCTACCTTGTCACAACACAACTGATTGGCTCAAAAGCATTAAGAAGGAAAGAAGTTCCACATATTCACTTTTAACAAGGCACACCTGTTAATTGAAATGCATTCTAGGTGACTACCCCATGAAGCTGGTTGAGAGAATGTGCAAAGAGTGTGCAAAGCTGTCATCAAGGCAAAGTGTGTCTACTTTGAACAATCTCAAATATAAGATATATTTTGATCTGTTTGACACTTTTTTGATTACTACATGATTCCATATGTGTTACTTCATAGATTGGATGTATTCACTATTATTCTACAATGTAGAAAATTGTGCAAACAACGAAAAACACATGGCAAATATAAATACAACTTTGATGGTTTTAAGAGATAGATGGGAGGGGTTGAGTGGAGCTGAAGGGTGGGACTAAAAACAACAAGGTAACAATTGTTCAACTGTGCTGTTGTCACACCCTGATCTGTTTCATCTGTCTTTGTGCTTGTCTCCACCCCCCTCCAGGTGTCACCCATCTTCCCCATTATCCCCTGTGTATTTATACCTGTGTTCTCTGTATGTCTGTTGCCAGTTTGTCTTGTTTGTTCAAGCCTACCAGCGGTTTTGGTATCAGCTCCTGCATTCCCCCTGTCTCTCTTTTCTCATTCTCCTGGTTTTGACAACTACCTGTCCTGACCCTGAGTCTGCCTGCCATCCCGTACCTTTGCCCCTGTTGCTCTAATAAACATTGTTACTTCGACATGGTCTGCTTCTGGGTCTTACCTGATTCCTGATAGCTGTGATGTTTCGCAAAAGTTCTGAACCTTTCTACTCTCGTAGTTTCTACAGATTGTAAATTAAAGATACCCTTTTTTGCTAAACGTATTATTATATTATTGATCGCTTGACTATGGCTTTTCAAATCATCCAGCTCAATGGATTCTAACAAATATTTAATTACTTTCAGAAACCACCTGCAGGATGACCTCATGTTATTTAATTACAGTCAGAGAAAGTATTTTTGGACATCAATGCTCACTGTTCATTTGAGGTTACAAACAAATCACACACAGCCATATGTATATATGCTGAGAAGGACAAATCATTGTGGTCTATTGCTATTTCCAATCACTACGACCCTGCCTCTATGTCTAAGGCGTTTTAACATTTTATTTCACCTTTATTTAACCAGGTAGTTGAGAACAAGTTCTCATTTACAACTGCAACCTGGCCAAGATAAAGCAAAGCAGTGTGACACAGACAACAACACAGAGTTACACATGGAATAACATGGAATAAACAATAAACAAGCCTATAACACAATAAACAAGTCAATGACACTGTAGAAAAAAGAAAGTCTATATACAGTGGTGCAAAAGGCATGAGGAGGTGGGCAATAAATAGACCATAGTAGCGAAGGATTACAATTTAGCAGATTAACACTGGAGTGATACATGAGCAGATGATGATGTGCAAGTAGAGGTTCTGGTGTGCAAAAGAGCAGAAAAGTAAACAAAAACAGTATGGGGATGAGGTAGGTAGTTTGGGTGGGCTATTTACAGATGGACTATGCTCAGCTGCAGCGATCGGTTAGCTGCTCAGATAGCTGATGTTTAAAGTTGGTGAGGGAAATATAAGTCTCGAGCTTAAGCGATTTTTGCAGTTTGTTTCAATCACTGGCAGCGGAGAACTGGAAGGAAAAGCGGCCAAATGGGGTGTTGACTTTGGGGATGATCAGTGAGATATACCTGCTTGAACGTGTGCTACGGGTGTGTGTTGTTATCGTGACCAGTGAGCTGAGATAAGATGGAGATTTACCTAGTATAGACTTATAGATGACCTGGAGCCAGTGGGTCTGGCGATGAATATGTAGCGAGGGCCAGCCGACTAGAGCATACAGGTCGCAGTGGTGGGTGGTATAAGGTGATTTGGTAACAAAATGGATGGCACTGTGATAGACTGCATCCAGTTTGCTGAGTAGAGTATTGGAAGCTATTTTGTAGATGACATCTCCGAAGTCGAGGTTTGGTAGGATAGTCATTTTTTTGGCAGCGTGAGTGAAGGAGGCTTTGTTGCGAAATAGAAAGCCAATTCTAGATTTGATTTTGGATTGGAGATGTTTAATGTGAGTCTGGAAGGAGAGTTTACAGTCTAACCAGACACCTAGGTATTTATAGTTGTCCACATATTCTATGTCAGAACCGTCCATGGTGGTGATGCTAGTTGGGCGGGTGCGGGCAGCGAACGGTTGAAAAGCATGCATTTGGTTTTACTAGCGTTTAAGAGCAGTTGGAGGCCACGGAAGGAGTTTAGTATGTCATTGAATCTCGTTTGGAGGTTAGTTAGCTCAGTGTCCAAGGAAGGGCCAGAAATATACAGAATGGTGTCGTCTGCGTAGAAGTGGATCAGGGAATCACCCGCAGCAAGAGCAGCATCATTGATATATACAGAGAAAGAGTCGGCCTGAGAATTGAACCCTGTGGTACCCCCATAGAGACTGCCAGAGGTCCGGACAACAGGCCCTCCAATTTGACACACTGAACTCTGTCTGCAAAGTAGTTGGTGAACCAGGCGAGACAGTCATTAGAGAAACCAAGGCTATTGAGTCTGCCGATAAAAATACAGGGATTGACAGATGACCTATGACCTTGTCTAAGCCTTTATTACGTTCAATGGCAGCAGGGGCACCAAACTCTGACCTATGACTTTTACAGACCCTTCACGTAACTATGACCTTGTGTTAAAAGGTACTATAAAACAACATAACGACACGCCATAAGTTGACACACGGTGTCCCTACCTGATAATTGCAGTCAGTCGTCTGTCTGTCTGTCTGTCTGTCTGTCTGTCTGTCTGTCTGTCTGTCTGTCTGTCTGTCTGTCCGATGTTAAAGCAGCTAGAAATATCTCAATCACACAATCTCTATATCTACCGACTGCACTGCACAATGCTCACAACCTGGCAGAGAGAGCGAGAGAGAAGGAATAGAGAGAGAGAGATGGGGGAGGGAGAGAGAATAATTGTCTTATTTTTCTATGATTGAGATCTGCTCTCTCATTCAGACCCTGTGGCTGTGACATCTATGTGAGTAATGTAGTAAGGAAGCCAAGTGACTTAGACACGTGCTGTATGGATTTGAAGTTACATTATTTTTGACCATTGTCAGCCAAGTGTCTGTACCATAAATATACAGGCTTCTTGCTTCCTCTCTCTCTCAATTAAATTAAATTCAAAGTGCTTCATTGGCATGGGAAACATATGTTTACATTGCCAAAGCAAGGGAAATAGATCATAAACAAAAGAGAAATAAACAATCAAGAATGAAGTGTAAACATTACACTCACAAGTTTCAAAAGAATAGACACACAACAAATGTCGTATTATGACTATGTTGTCACGTTTCAGGTAAGACTCAAATGCAGACAGTGTTGAAGTAACAATGTATATTACAGCAACAGGGTGTCAGGCAAACGACAGGTCAAGGCAGGCAAGGGTTGAATATCCAGAGTAGTGGGGCAAAGGTACAGGACAGCAGGCAGGCTCATGGTCAGGTCAGGCAGAGGTCAGTAATCCAGAGTAGGGGCAAATGTACAGGACAGCAGGCAAGGCTCAGGGACAGGGGCAGGCAGAGTGGTCAGGCAGGCGGGCTCAGTGTCAGGACAGGCAAGGGTCAAAACTAGGAGGGTGAGAAAAAGAGAGACTGGGGAAAAGCAGGAGCTGAGACACAGACCCTGGTTGACTTGACAAACAAGACAAACTGGCACAGACAAACAGAGAACACAGGTATAAATACCCAGGGGATAATGGGGAAGATGGGCAACACCTGGAGGGGGGTGGAGACAAGCACAAGAACAGGAAAAACAGATCAGGGCGTGACATATGTACAGGGTTATAATGATGTGCAAAGAGTTAAAGTGCTAAAGGGAAAGAAATAAACATAAATATGGGTTGTATTTTCAATGGTGTTTGTTCTTCACTGGTTGCCATTTTCTTTTTCAACAGGTCACACATCTTACTGCTGTGTTGGCACGCTGTGGTATTTCACCCAGTAGATATGGGAGTTTATCAAAATTGTATTTGTCAGTGTGGGCAGTGTGCACATAGCCTGTTTTCTCTTAAGAGCCAGGTCTGCCTATGGAGTCCTCCCTCAATAGCAAGGCCATGTTCACTGAGATTGTACACAGTGTTTAGGGCCAAATGGCATTCCAGTTTGCTCTGTTTTTTGGTAAATTCTTTCCAATGTGCCAAGTAATTCTATTTTTGTTTCTCATGATTTGATTGGGTCTAATTGTGTTGCTGTTGCTGTCCTGGTGCTCTGTGGGGACTGTTTGTGTTTGAGAACAGAGCCCCAGGAACATCTTGCTTAGGGGACTCTTCTCTAGGTTAATCTCTCTGTAGGTGATGGGTTTGTTATGGAAGGTTTGGGAATCAATATCTTTTAAGTGGTTGTAGAATGTAACAGCCCTTTTCTGGATTTTGATAATTAGCTGGCATCAGCCTCATTCTGCTCTGCATGTATTACATTTTTACATTGTACATGGAGGATGTTTTTGCAGAATTCTCAATTTGATGTTTGTCCCATTTTGTGAATTCTTGGTTGGTGAGCGGACCCCAGATATCACAACCATAAAGGGCAATGAGTTCTGAAACTGATTCAAGTATTTTTTGCCAAATCCTAATTGGGATGTTGGATTTTATGTTCCTTTTGATGGCGTAGAAGGCCTTCTTGCCTTGTCTCTCAGATTGTTCACAGCTTTGTGGAAGTTACCTGTGGTGCGGATGTTTAGGCTGAGGTAGGTATAGGTGTTTGTGTGCTCTAGGGAAACGATGTCAAGAAGGACTTTGTATTTGTGATCCTGGCACCTGGACCTTTTTTGGAACAACATTATTTTTTGTCTTACTGAGATTTACTGTCAGGGCCCAGGTCTGACAGAATCTGTGTAGAAGATCTACAGTAGGTGATGCTGTAGGCCCTCCTTGGTTGGGGACAGAAGCATCAGATCATCAGCATATAGTAGACATTTGACTTCAGATTCTAGTAGGGTGAGGCCAGGTGCTGCAGATTGTTCTAGTGCCCGCGCCAATTCGTTGATACAGTGCCTTGCGAAAGTATTCGGCCCCCTTGAACCTTGCGACCTTTTGCCACATTTCAGGCTTCAAACATAAAGATATAAAACTGTATTTTTTTGTGAAGAATCAACAACAAGTGGGACACAATCAAGAAGTGGAATGACATTTATTGGATATTTCAAACTTTTTTAACAAATCAAAAACTGAAAAATTGGGCGTGCAAAATTATTCAGCCCCCTTAAGTTAATACTTTGTAGCGCCACCTTTTGCTGCGATTACAGCTGTAAGTCGCTTGGGGTATGTCTCTATCAGTTTTGCACATCGAGAGACTGAAATGTTTTCCCATTCCTCCTTGCAAAACAGCTCGAGCTCAGTGAGGTTGGATGGAGAGCATTTGTGAACAGCAGTTTTCAGTTCTTTCCACAGATTCTCGATTGGATTCAGGTCTGGACTTTGACTTGGCCATTCTAACACCTGGATATGTTTATTTTTGAACCATTCCATTGTAGATTTTGCTTTATGTTTTGGATCATTGTCTTGTTGGAAGACAAATCTCCGTCCCAGTCTCAGGTCTTTTGCAGACTCCATCAGGTTTTCTTCCAGAATGGTCCTGTATTTGGCTCCATCCATCTCCCCATCAATTTTAACCATCTTCCCTGTCCCTGCTGAAGAAAAACAGGCCCAAACCATGATGCTGCCACCACCATGTTTGACAGTGGGGATGGTGTGTTCAGCTGTGTTGCTTTTACGTCAAACATAACGTTTTGCATTGTTGCCAAAAAGTTCAATTTTGTTTTCATCTGACCAGAGCACCTTCTTCCACATGTTTGGTGTGCCTCCCAGGTGGCTTGTGGCAAACTTTAAATGACACTTTTTATGGATATCTTTAAGAAATGGCTTTCTTCTTGCCACTCTTCCATAAAGGCCAGATTTGTGCAATATACGACTGATTGTTGTCCTATGGACAGAGTCTCCAACCTCAGCTGTAGATCTCTGCAGTTCATCCAGAGTGATCATGGGCCTCTTGGCTGCATCTCTGATCAGTCTTCTCCTTGTATGAGCTGAAAGTTTAGAGGGACGGCCAGGTCTTGGTAGATTTGCAGTGGTCTGATACTCCTTCCATTTCAATATTATCGCTTGCACAGTGCGCCTTGGGATGTTTAAAGCTTGGGAAATCTTTTTGTATCCAAATCCAGCTTTAAACTTCTTCACAACAGTATCTCGGACCTGCCTGGTGTGTTCCTTGTTCTTCATGATGCTCTCTGCGCTTTTAACGGACCTCTGAGACTATCACAGTGCAGGTGCATTTATACGGAGACTTGATTACACACAGGTGGATTGTATTTATCATCATTAGTCATTTAGGTCAAGATTGGATCATTCAGAGATCCTCACTGAACTTCTGGAGAGAGTTTGCTGCACTGAAAGTAAAGGGGCTGAATAATTTTGCACGCCCAATTTTTCAGTTTTTGATTTGTTAAAAAAGTTGAAATATCCAATAAATGTCGTTCCACTTCATGATTGTGTCCCACTTGTTGTTGATTCTTCACAAAAAAAATAGAGTTTTATATATTTATGTTTGAAGCCTGAAATGTGGCAAAAGTTCGCAAAGTTCAAGGGGGCCGAATACTTTCGCAAGGCACTGTATATACTGTATGTTGAAGAGGGTGGGGATCAAGCTGCATCCTTGTCTCATCCATGACCCTGTGGAAAGAAATGTGTGTGTTTTTTGCCAATTTTATCTGCACAATTTGTGTACATTGATTTTATCATGTCGCATGTTTTACCCCCAACATCGTTTTCCGTCAATTTGCATAGCAGACCCTCATGCCAAATTGAGTCAAAAGCCTTCTTGATATCAACAGAGAAGACGCTGCCTTTGTTTTGGTTTGTTTGTTCGTCAATTAGGGTGTGCAGAGTGAATACGTGGTCTTTTGTACGGTCATTTGGTAAAAAAGCCCATTTGACATTTGCTCAGTGCATTGTTTTCACTGAGGAAAGTCTGCTGTTAATGATAATGCAGAGGACTCCCCCAAGGTTGCTGTTGACGCACATCCCTAAGGTAGTTATTTGGGTAAACATTTTCTCCACTTTGGTGGATTGTTGTGATCAGTCGTTGGTTCCAAATATATTGGGGATGCCAGAGCTGAGGATGATGTTAAAGAGTTTAAGTATAGCCAATTGGAATTTGTTGTCTGTATATTTCACAATTTAATTCAGGATACCATCAACACCACAAGCATTTTTGGGTTGGAGGGTTTTATTTTGTTCTGTAGTTCATTCAATGCTAAGAAGCAATTACAGAGAGTGAATTTAATAAATAACTGAACATTGAACAAAACAAGAAACACGAGTCGCGTACAGACATGAAACACAGAAACAGAGTCAATAACACCTGGGGAAAGAACCAAAGGGAGGGACAGATATAGGGGAGGTAATCCCATGTCCCCACACCTCTTGGTGTGGGTTCTGTCGGTACAGGTCCTTCGGAAGGGGGTCTTGCAGGTTTGGGATAATGTCTCGCTGGTCACGGTGGGAAGTCTGTTGCTCCTGTGTGAGGTGCTGGGGCTGCGTTTGAGGGTGACGTTCTTCAGGGTCCTGGTAAAAGTTTTGCTGCTCTGTTTTGTGGGTCTGTTGTGTCTGGAGTGTGTGGACTAGCTCTGTGAGCTCTACCATCTCCCTCCCTCCCCCGCTCCATCCTCTTGGCTTTAGGCCTGTCATTCATATAAACCTCCTTAATCTATTTAAAGACAGATCACTCAGGATGAGTCAACATCAGGGCTATAGTCCTCATCTGCATCCCAAATGGCACCCTATTCCTTACATACACTCTGAGAAAAATAGGTGCTATCTAGAACCTTAAAGGGTTCTTTAGCTGTCCCAATAGGAAATCCTTTTTGGTTCCAGGTAGAACCAATTTGGTTCCAGGCTCTACATGGAACCAAAAAGAGTTCTACCTGGAACCAAAAAGGGTTCTACGTGGAACCAAAAAGGGTTCTCCTATACGGACAGCCAAAGAACCCTTTTGGATCCTTTTTTTCCTAACAGTGCAGTACACTACTTTTGGCCAGGACCTATGTAGGGAATAGGCTGCCATTTGGGAAGCAGCCCTCTCTCCCCTGTGCCTCTCTCTCACCCCCGTTACTTCAACTGTCTGTCTGGTTATTACCTTTACTTATGGAGCCATTATGAAGACTATAATGATGATGTTAGTAACACAGCTGTCGCCGGGCTGAAGAGAGGGAAGAGATTAGTTGGAATGCCGCCCATTGCCGTTGCTGTAACAAAGCGATGGTTTCCATTCCTAGACCTCTTATTAGTTCAATTGCATTGTATGGCGGTTGTATTGTTCTTCACTCCAGTCACCAAGCTGCAGTGGTGGGAAAAGTACTCAAATGTCATTCTTGAGTAAAATTAAAGATACCTTCACAGAAAATTACTCAAGTAAAAGGGAAAGTCATGCTGTGCAATAATACTTGAGAGAAAGTCTAAAAGTTTCTGGTTTTAAATGTACTTAAGTGGTGAAAAAGGTACTCAATTGTCATAATTGAGTAAAAGTAAAAACAACTAAAAGTAAATACTCTAAATCAAATTATACGGAACAAAAATGTAAAATTAATATGCAACAACCTCAAAGATTATACTGAATGACCATATAAGGAAATCAGTCAATTGAAATAAATTCATTAGGCCCTCATCTATGGATTTAACATGATTTACATCAGTTGGTCACAGATACTTTTAAAAAAAAGGTAGGGGCGTGGATCAGAAAACCAGTCAGTGGCCACCCATCTCCATGCAGCGCAACACATCTCCTTCACATGTTGATATGGCTTGTGGAATGTTGTCCCACTCCTCTTCAATGGCTGTGCGAAGTTGCTGGCTATTGGTGGGAACTGGAACATGCTGTCATACAGGTCGATCCGTACATCCCAAACACGCTCAATGGGTGACATGTCTGGTAAGTATGCAGGCCAAGGAAGAACTGGGACATTTTCAGCTTCCAGGAATTGTGTACAGATCCTTACGACATGGAGCCGTGCATTATCATGCTGAAACATGAGGTGATGGTGGCGGATGAATGGCACGACAATGGCCCTCAGGATCGTACCAAGGTTTATCTGTGCATTCAAATTGCCATTAATAAAATGCCATTGTGTTCGTTGACCGTAGCTTATGCCTGCCCATACCCTAACCCCACCGCCACCACGGGGCACCATTTACCTGACAAATGTCAATTATACGTTGACATCAGCAAACCGCTCGCCCACATGACGCCATACACATGGTCTGCGGTTGTGAGGCCGGTTGGACTGACTGCTAAATTCTTGAAAATGATGTTGGAAGCAGCTTATGGTAGAAATAAAATGAACATTCAATTCTCTGGCAACAGCTCTGTTGGACATTCTTGCAGTCAGCATGCCAACTGCACGCTCCCTCAAAACTAGAGAAATCTGTGCCATTGTGTTGTGACAAAACTGCACATTTTAGAGTGGCCTTTTATTACCCCCAGCACAAGGTCCAACTGTGTAATGATCATGCTGTTTAATCAGCTTCTTGATTTCCCACACCTGTCAGGTGGATGGATTATCTTGGCAAAGGATAAATGCTCACTAACAGGGATGTACATTTTTGGGGGATAATAAAAAAAAAAAAAAATAAAAAATAAAAAAAAAGCTTTTATGGGAAATTTTTGGGATCTTTAATTTCAGCTCATGAAACATGGGACCATCATGTTGCATTCATGAATTTGTTCAGTGTACTTAGATTTAGCAAACCAGATGACACAATTTTATGGACAGCCAGGGGCACACTCCAAAACAGACATAATTTATAAATGCAGAATTTGTGTTAAATAAGTTTGCCAGATCAGAGGCAGTAGGTATACTTTGCAGTACTTTTGAGTATCAGGGTAAACTTATGGAAGTAAAATGTGTATATTTTATTTCGTAACGTAGTGGAGTAAAAGTTGAAATTGTAAAAAAATATGAATACTAAGTAAAGTACAGATACCCCAATAAACCACTTAAGTAGTATTTCAAAGTATTTTTTTACTTTACACCACTGCCAAGCTGTAATTATGATGGTGTTGTGTTGTCTTTGTTATCATGATCATCTCTGTTTTTGATAATATGGGAACCAAACACCTGTTTGTGCGGTTTATTCATGGTTAAAAAGCTCAGAGGCGGTGTAATAGAATTTGCCAATTCTTCCCTCTTTCCCTTTTTTTTATTTTGATAAACCTTTATTTAACCGGGGAAATGGTGCCCTGAGAATGACAGTTAAAGCAATAATTCAAGCATGATCACTACAAAATTACAGTTACATTTCAAATAAATTACATTACATTCAAAAGGGCAGTAGAAACAACTATATACAATCATTCAAAACAAGTGTAGTTTTCATTGGTCACATTTTTTATCAGAGGCCTAAATTCACATTTTGGGACCAAATACTCAAGTTATAGAGTGACCTGTAGGTCATTCCAGCACCTACAGGTCACTCTACAGTTCACAGGTCAGTTGACAAATGCACATTGTGACCAATCAATGGAATTAAATAAAGAACAAGAGGCCCCCTTTGGACAGGAGGGCACAGTAACTGAAAACAGTCTTCCCTAACTCAGAGGAGACATGCAGAACCTCTAGAACCAACCAGTCTTAAGAGGGATTCTTATAATTAGACACATTTCCAATTTAGAAGTCAAGTGATGCAGTTTGTGAGTTTCTGGAGAAGTGCCTAATATACGAATAATAGCCCATGTTGGGCCCTTCTGGTCATTAGAGACGCCCAGCCAACAGAACTACATAAGAGACAATGATGTGTATGTAAATGATCACCAGGGATACAACGCAAGGCTGAGTGGTAGACTGAATCCAGAGGTTTTAACACAGGCTCCCTTCTCTCTCTTTCTCTCTTTCCTCATTTTCAGGGACATCTGTGCCTTCTTGACAGAGAGAGAACTAAAGGAGCGTAAAGTCTCACAATGAGAGAGGGCTGCAGCGCAGGGTTATGTAAGCAGTCAGCCTCCCTTCAGTAGCTCAGCTCCTACAGTAACAGCAGGATCCACCACAGTCAGAGACCAGGTCAGCAGCTACATCAAATGGGCTTTACAGAACGCTCCAATCAAACATTACCCTCCGCAAATTAGTTCCCAATACAGGATAAAAGAAAATCAGCCTGAATTTTTGACGAGATACGTTATGTTTAAGGAGTAGTTAAAAGGGAACCCGCAGACTGAGCTGCTTTGTAGGCTACAATAAGATGAGATGAGACCTAATTAACAGTGAATGTACTTGTAATTGCAAAGTCACGGTGGAGGGAAACTAGTACGTTTAACAGGGTCAAATAGCAGTCATGTTATATTTTATATGGGAAGAACTAGCACTAAAACATATTCAGATACATATGAAGTACAGACTCACATAATCAATGGGTTTTATCTAGTGTTTCTGATCAATCCCAAGTCCATTGTAAGTACTGGTATTTGACCTATTATGTACCCAAGTCTGGTGTCCAGAACAGAGCTTTGCCTTGAATTGGAGTATCCGTGTTACTACTTCTAATTCTATGGTTGTCTGACACAGGCTGAGGAGGATGGAGGAAGAAGGATTCATGTTATCTGGGTGGAAGTTGTCCTTAGGCACAGATATACTGTGCTTTTGACACAAAACTGACCTTAGATTAGTGTCTGTGTCATCCTACTCCGTCATACATTCACCAGTCCGACTGTTATTGAAGTGATTTGAGAAGAATGGCTAAAACCACATGCTGTACTCTGCCCAGCAGCATCTTGATCCCCTGCAGTTTGACTATATACGAATGGTAGTTGAGTAAAAAGTACTTGAGTAAAAATACTTGAAAGTACTACTTAAGTAATTTTTTCTGTACTTTACTTTACTATTTCTATTTTTGACAAATTTTACTTTTACTTCACTGCATTCCTAAAAAAGATGAATGTACTTTTTTACTCCACACATTACCCTGACACCCAAAAGTACTCATTACATTTGGAATGCTTAGCAGGACAGGAAAATAGTCCAATTCACACACCTACTGTATCAACAGAACATCCCTGGTCATCCCTACTGCCTCTGATCTGGCGGACTCACTAAATAGATGCTGCATTTGTAAATGATGTCTGAGTGTTGGAGCGTACCCCTGGCTAGACCTTGCGCCGCGAAACTGCGGTATGCTACTGCATCCTACTGCATGCTATTGAACCTTATGTACAAGCACAATGACTGCTGTTAAAGGGATGCAGGGAAATGTCTACCTCTACATCTTGTCCCTTAAAGGGAAACGTCACAATCTTTCAACTTCATATTCGTCATCTCCAGCACCACCCCAACATCAACATATGTGACAATGGCTCGTTTCTATGTTTTGTAGTAGAGGAAGATAGAGAATGATAAGCGCTTCCAATGACATCAACCAATTAGTATGCAATTATAAGGCACTTAACACTTATCTTTCTCTACCTTTTTTACTACGAAACATAAAAACACACCATTTTCATGTTGATGTCGGGGTGGTGCTGGAGATGATGAATATGAAGTTGAAAGATTGTGACATTTCCCTTTAAGGGACAAGATGTAGAGGTAGTGTAAGAGTAAATACTTGGGTGTTGTACTGTGATGAGCAGATTGATGAGAAAGGGCAGCAAAAGCAATACTTTTAGGAAGCTATTTTAATGTTGATCATGTTTTACTGCCACTGTTCTGCAAGTCATTCATCGAAAGTGTCTTAACATGACACATCATCTCCTGGTACGGAAATGCTAACGTCTCTCAGAAAAATACAGTGTCTTCGGAAAGTATTCAGACCCCTATACTTTTCCACATTTTGTTACTTTACAGCTTTACTCAAAAATGTATTAAATAGTTTTTTTCCCCTCACCAATCTACCCACAACACCCCATATCAACAAAGTCAAAACAGCTTTTGAGAAATGTTTGCAAAAATATATATATATCACATTTACATAAGTATTCATTTAATCTGTACTATGCTGAAGCACCTTTGGCAGTGATTACAGCCTCAAATCTTCTTGGGTATGACGCTACCAGCTTGGCACACCTGTATTTGGGGATTTTCTCCCATTCTTCTCTGCAGATCCTCTCAAGCTCTGCCAGGTTGGATGGGGAGTTTTGCTGCACAGCTATTTTCAGGTCTCTCCAGAGATGTTCGATTGGGTTCAAGTCCGGGCTCTGGCTGGAACACTCAAGGACATTCAGAGACTTGTCCCGAAGCCACTCCTGCATTGTCTTGGCTGTGTGTTTAAGGTCATTGTCCTGTTGGAAGGTGAACCTTCGCCCCAGTCTGAGGTCCTGAGTGATCTGGAGCAGGTTTTCAGGTTCATCTTTCCCTCAATCCTGACTAGTCTCCCAGTTCCTGTCGCTGAAAAACATCCCCACAGCATGATGCTGCCACCACCATGCTTCACCGTAAGGATGGTGCCTGGTTTCCTCCAGACGTGACGCTTGGGATTCATTCCAAAGAGTTCAATCTTGGTTTCATTAGACAAGAGAATCTTGTTGCTCATGGTCTGAAAGTCCTTTAGGTGCCTTTTGGCTGTCATTTGTATTTTACTGAGGAGTGGCTTCTGTCTGGTCACTCTACCATAAAGGCCTGATTGGTGGAGTGCTGCAGAGATGGTTGTCCTTCTGTAGGGTTCTCCCATCTCCCCAGACGAACTCTGGAGCTCTGTCAGAGTGACCATCGTGTTCGTGGTCACGTCCCCACCAAGGCCATTCTCCCCTGAGAGCTCAGTTTGGTTGGGAGGCAAGTCTTGCTGGTTCCACACTTCTTCCATTTAAGAATGATGGAGGCCACTGTGTTCTTGGGGACCTTCAATGCTGCAGAAATGTTTTGGTCTCCTTCCCCAGATCGGTGCCTCGACACAATCCTGTCTCGGAGCTCTACCGACAATTCCTTGGACCTCATGGTTTGTTTTTTTTAATTCATTTGAATTTACCACAGGTGGACTCCAATTAGGTTGTAGACACAACTCACGGATGCTCAATGGAAACAGGATGCACCTGAGCTCAATTTCAAGTCTCATAGCAAAGGGTCTGAATACTTATGTTAAAATCTGTTTTCGCTTTGTCATTATGCGCTATTGTGTGTAGATTGATGAGGAAAAAAATGTATGCAATCCATTTTAGAGTTAAGGCTGTAACGTAACAAAATGTGGAAAAAGGGAAGGGGTCTGAATACTTTCCGAATGCACTGTATGTAAGAAAAAATGTTTTCTCTGCAAGTAAGGTACTGAGAGTGAGCAGAAAGGTCTGGAGTTAATTTATGACAAAATAACCCTCACTAAAGGCCACAAGGTACTGATGATTCTCAAACATCCTCTTTACCAGGAGCTACTCCCCTCGGGGCAACGTTACCGGGCACCAGGGCACAAAAGGAATCGAGCCAAACATTCCTTTGTCCAAGTCGCAGTAATGCTCCTGAACATCAAAAACCACAAGTAGTTGACAAAGTGTACAGATGATCAGTGATCACTCATTAACTACTTTTTTACCTGGTGTCTGTATGTCCTTGACTATGTATTTCATGTGTGCACAGAGCCTCAACCACGATGTTCCCAAGGTTACAATAAAGACATTATCTTATCTTGTATGACCTCTTCAGTCCCAAAGAGATGCCCAGATTCAATATTGCAGATATTGCAGATCTAGGATCAGCTTGCAAGCACAAAATTCAATCCAAAACCATTAGCGGAAGGAATACAAAACTGATGTTCACCAATCAGACTCCTGTGGCTGTTTGACCTCCCTGTGACCTCACAGTACGCTATAGACTCTCCTTCAGTTGCCTAGATACAGTAAAATATGACAGACCTAGGATCACCTTGTCATCCCAAAATCCATAAACATTAGGCGAGAAAACACACATCTGACCTTAGATCAGTGTCCAGCACCCTTATTCACCAGTAAGACTCCTGTGGTTGTTTGACCTCCTCACTCTCCTCACCCTCATACAAATAGATACGACCTTACACTAAAGACACATTAATAATCAATATAGATTATTTGTAAAACCACAGATAAAGTGAGAATATTTAACCTGGCAAAACAAAACAGATGGCTACAGCAGGTACATTAGCATATGTGAACAGCTGGCCATCACATACCGTTAGCTTTAAGATGCCCCATCCCGCCACACGACACGACGCAAACAGCACCACCTTCAAAGGACAACAAGATAGCAGCAGCACAATCTGTAGCTCAGATGTAATATGTTTAATAATAACCAAAGTATTGACAGTAAAAAAAACCTGCACCTCGCCCAACTCAGGGATGTGTTTTCCTGTCTCTAGACTAGCAATTACAACTGCACCTTCCTTCCGTATTACAAATGCAGATGACTCAGGGCCATACCATATAATACATTACAATTTCCTTCTGTTTCTTCAAAGACAAAAAAGGGAACGCAATTAGTCACAATTAGTGAGTGGAGCTGTGTGTGCGTGTGTGTGTTTGTGTGTGTGTGTGTGTCTGTGTGCATGTGTGTGTGTGTGTCTGTGTGTGTGTGTATGTGTGTGTCTGCGTGTGTGTGTGTGTCTCTGCGTGTGTGTGTGTGTCTGTCTGTGTTTGTGTGTGTGCATGTGTGTGTGTGTGTGTCTGTGTGTGTGTGTATGTGTGTGTCTGCGTGTGTGTGTGTGTCTGCGTGTGTGTGTGTGTCTGTGTGTGTGTCTCTGTTTGTGTGTGTGCATGTGTGTGTGTATGTGTGTCTTTGTATGTCTGCTTGTCTGTGTTTGTCAGTGGGTGTGTGTGTCTGTGTGTGTGTTACACTACCTGTCTTTTGAAGGTTGTGTGTGTGTGTTCACAGTATGTGTGTGTGCGTGTGCGTGTGCGTGAGAGAGAGAGTTAGAGAGAGAGAGAGAGTGTGTGTGCATGTGTGTGTGTATGTGTGTGTGTGTGTCTGCGTGTCTGTTTGTGTCAGTGGGTGTGTGTCTGTGCGTGTTCGTGCTTATATGCATGTGCAAGAATGTGTGTTACACTGCCTGTCTTTTGGAGGTGGTGTGCATGTGCACAGTGTGTGTGTGTGTGTGTGTGTGTGTGTGTGTGTGTGTGTGTGTGTGTGTGTGTGTGTGTGTGTGTGTGTGTGTGTGTGTGTGTGTGTGTGTGTGTGTGTGTGCGTGAGAGAGAGAGAGAGAGCGAGAGCGAGAGAGAGTGTGTGTAGTGTTGCTGCTTGGGCTGACTGTTGTATTGTGTAGAGTAGTGATTAATGTGCAGAGGTTCTGGTGGAGGCTCCGTGAGCATGCCTTACATACACAGTGCTTTGTCTTCACGGACTCTCCTGTCCTGACATCAGCCATCTTGAGGAGGCAAAACTCCAGACTGAGGCTGTCCTCTAGCTGCCCCAGAGATGAAACAAACTCACGGCTGGGTGGTGAAATGGAGGGCACTGGGAGACTGGGGTTGGTGTCTGGGTATGGGGCTGTGGATAGGACTGGAGCTGGAACTGGTGTAAAGCTTGAAACAGGGTTAGGAATAGGGCTAGGGATGGGGATGGAGCTAGTACTAGGGATGGGAAAGGAGCTAGCACTAGGGATGTGGATGGAGCTAGCATTAGGGATGGGGATGGAGCTAGTACTAGGGATGGGGAAGGAGCTAGCACTAGGGATGGGGAAGGAGCTAGCACTAGGGATGAGGATGGAGCTAGCATTAGGGATGGGGATGGAGCTAGTAATAGGGATGGAGCTAGCATTAGGGATGGGAATGGAGCTAGCATTAGGGATGGGGATGGAACTAGTAATAGGGATGGGGAAGGAGCTAGCATTAGGGATGGGGATGGAGCTAGCATTAGGGATGGGGATGGAGCTAGCATTAGGGATTGGGATGGAGCTAGTAATAGGGATGGGGATGGAGCTAGCATTAGGGATGGGGATGGAGCTAGTAATAGGGATGGGGATGGAGCTAGCATTAGGGATGGGGATGGAGCTAGCATTAGGGATGGGGATGGAGCTAGCATTAGGGATGGGGATGGAGCTAGAATTAGGGATGGCTCTGGCTTCAGATATAGGAGACCATTGAACTTAGGCAGGAGCTAAGGACCATGTTTTCCCCAGAGGTTGAGGGGAGGGGCGGCCACCTGAAAATAGCTCATGGGTGGAGAGGGAACAGAGTTAACAGTCTCAGTCCCGGTGGCCTGGAAGGGAAATGCACACCAGTAAACCAATCAGGTCGCTTGACATACAATATGTCCTGGGGGAGGGAAGAGATGGAGAGTGTTAGAGGAACGAGAAATCTGGAGAGAGAAAAAGAGAAGATTAGTGAAAGGAGTGAAATGGAGGAAAAATGTATTGACATAGAGAATTATGGAGTAGAGTGAAGGGGGAGGCAGCGAGAGAGATATAAAAGTAGAATGAGAAGAGAGGGACAGAGAGAGTGGGGGCAGAGAGAGGGAGAAGAGAGAGTGTGGCAGTGTCACACCCTGACCTGTTTCACCTGTCTTTGTGATTGTCTCCAACCCCCTGCAGGTGTCGCCCATCTTCCCCATTGTCCCCTGTGTATTTATACCTGTATTCTCTGTTTGTCTGTTGCCAGTTCGTCTTGTTTGTCAAGTCAACCAGCATTTTTGTGTCTCAGCTGCTGCTTTCCCAGTCTCCCTTTTTCTCGCCCATCCTGGTTTGACCATTGCCTGTCCTGAGTCTGAGCCCGCCTGCCTGCCCCTGAACCTGAGCCTGCTGACCTGTACCTTTGCCCTACCTCTGGATTATTGACCTCTGCCTACCCTGACCCTGAGTATGCCTGCCGTCCGGGACCGTTGCCCCACCACTGGTTTACTGACCCCTGCCTGACTTGACCTGTCTATCGCCTGCCCCTGTTGGGTTATTAAGCCATTGTTAATTCGACTTTGTCTGCATCTGGGGCAGAGAGAGTGGGGGCAGAGAGAGGGGAGGGAGGGCAGAGAGAACACTGTATACATAGACATAATATGACATTTGAAATGTCTTTATTCTTTTGGAACTTTGTGAGTGTAATGTTTACTGTTAATGTTTTATTGTTTATCTCACTTTTGTTTATTTTCTATTTCACTTGCTTTGGCATTGTAAACATATGTTTCCCTTGCCAATAAAGCCCCTTAAATTGAATTGAAATTGAATTCAGAGAAGAATAGAGAGGGTGGAGGCAGAGCGAAGGGGATGGGGGGACAGGAGGCAGAGAGAGAGAGGAATACAGAGAGACACATAGAGAGACTGGGGGCAGAGAAAGGAATAGAGGGAGTAGGGGCAGAAAGGAAAAGAGAGAGAATAACAGAAAGAGAGGACTAGAGAGAGAGGAATAGAGAGAGAGGCAGAACAGAAACAATAGTGAGGAATCCTATCATTTTCTCACATATTTAGTCTTGCGACAGCACATGATGTTATATATTATTCTCAAGAGTCGAGGAAATGCAATATTTCTGCTCACCTGTCTCAACCTATTGTATCAGATAATGATCATTTTCCTATGCATATCACTCTAAAATGGCGCAGGAGAAGAAGGCTGACGTTTTAAGTGTCTCCAACCGATTGTGTTTTTTTGTTCATTTTTTTGCGTTTGTTTGTACCTTATTTTTTTTACTTATTTTGTACCTAATGAAAATAACTTCTGGACATCAGGACTGAGATTACTCACCACGGACTGACAGAATCCTTTTTTCCTTTAACAAGTCTGACGAGCCCGACGTGAATGATATACTGCTTTCTCGGGAGCAGTACCAGATCCCCGTGATTAGCATGAAGAGGAGGTGGAGAAAAGGGGCCAGAGGGCGGGCGGGCGGCTACCTTCTGAAAATTTGTAGGCGATTGAATGAACCCCCACTTCCTTCCATTCTGCTAGCAAACGTGCAATCTTTGGACAATAAAATCAATGACCTACGCGTAATATTAAACTACCAACGGGACATTCAAAACTGTAATATCTCATGTTTCATGGAGTCGTGGCTGAACGACTAGATTATCAACATAAACTCAGCAAAAAAAGAAACGTCCCCTTTTCGGCACCCTGTCTTTCAAAGATAATTCATAGAAATTCAATAAAAAAAACTATATTTGTATAGCGCTTCTTAATACAAGTCACAAAGTGCTTCACATCAGAAAATAAAATAAAAAGTAATAACAACGAAATTGTTTGACTACAGAGGTAGCAAAACTGTACTTCGAAACTATGATACTCCCCCACTTAACATACTGCTTGACTAGTTGGGCCCAAGCTTGCTGTACAACATTAAAACCTATTCAGTCTGTCTACAAACAGGCTCTCAAAGTGCTTGATAGGAAGCCCAATAGCCATCATCATTGTCACATTCTTAGAAAGCGTGAGCTCTTGAGTTGGGAAAATCTTGTGCAATACACCGACGCATGTCTTGTATTCAAGATCCTTAATGGCCTGGCTCCCCCTCCACTCAACATTTTTGTTAAACAGAAAACCCAGACATATGGCAGCAGATCCACAAGGTCTGCCATGAGAGGTGACTGTATAGTTCCCTTAAGGAAAAGCACCTTTAGTAAATCTGCATTCTCTGTGAGAGCTTCCCATGTCTGGAATACACTGCCATCAGACACACATAACTGCACCACATATCACACTTTCACAAAATGCTTGAAGACATGGCTAAAGGTCAATCAGATTTGTGAACATGGTCCCTAGCTGTGTGTTGCCGCTTTCCATGTTGTCTGTTGTCTGTAGCTTGTGAGGTGTGGAAACACTTTGTTGCTTTTATGAATTTTGTCTTGCTGCTTTTTGCTTTATGTTGCTCTGTCTGTATGCTACGTCTTGCTTGTCCTATGTTGCTCTGTATGCTATGTCTTGCTTGTCCTATGTTGCTATGTCTTGCTTGTTCTATGCTGCTATTGTCTATATTGTAATTGTTTTTAATAACCTGCCCAGGGACTGCGGTTGAAAATTAGCCGGCTGGCTAAAACCGGCACTTTTACTGAAACGTTGATTAATGTGCACTGTCCCTGTAAAAATAAAAATAAACTCAAACTCAAACTCAAATCCAAATAACTTCACAGATCTTCATTGTAAAGGGTTTAAACACTGTTTCCCATGCTTGTTCAATGAACCATAAATAATTAATGAACATGCATCTGTGGAACGGTCTTTAAGACACTAACAGCTTGCAGACGATAGGCAATCAAGGTCACAGTTATGAAAACTTAGGATACTAAAGAGGCCTTTCTACTGACTCTGAAAAACACCAAAAGAAAGATGCCCAGGGTCCCTGCTCATGTGCGTGAACATGCCTTAGGCATGCTGCGAGGAGGAATGAGGACTGCAGATGTGGCCAGGGCAATACATTAAAATGTCCGTACTGTGAGACGCCTAAGACAGCGCTACAGGGAGACAACAACTGCCCGAGTTACACCAGGAAAGCACAATCCCTCTATCAGTGCTCAGACTGTCCACAATAGGCTGAGAGAGGCTGAACTGAGGGCTTGTAGGCCTGTTGTAAGGCAGGTCCTCACCAGACTTCTTCAACCGATCGCTGCCCGCACCTGCCAGCCCATCTAGCATCACTACTCTGTACGGTTCTGTCTTAGAATATCTGGACAACTATAAATACCTAGGTGTCTGGTTAGACTGTAAACTCTCCTTCCAGACTCACATTAAGGATCTCCAATCCAAAATTAAATCTAGAATCAGCTTCCTATTTCGAAACATAGCATTCTTTACTCATGCTGCCAAACATACCCTCGTAAAACTGACCATCCTACCGATCCTCGACCCGCAATGTCATTTACAAAATAGCCTCCAACACTCTACTCAGCAAATTGGATGCAGTCTATCACAGTGCCAGCAGCTTTGTCACCAAAGCCCCATATACTACCCACCACTGTGACCTATATGCAGGTCCCACCACTGCGGCCTGTATGCTATGGTCACCATTTCAGCACCCACCCGTAGCACACGCTGCAGCAGGTATATCCCACCCTCCAAAGCCAATTCTTCCTTTGGCCGCCTCTCCTTCCAGTTCTCTGCTGCCAATGACTGGAACGAACTGCAAAAATCTCTGAAGCTGGAGACTCTTACCTCACTCACTAGCTTTAAGCACCAGCTGTCAGAGCAGCTCACAGATCACTGCACCTGTACATAGCTCATCTGTAAATAGCCCATCCAATGTACCTCATCCCCATACTGTATTATTTATTTATCTTGCTCCTTTGCACCCCAGTATCTCTACTTGCACAGTCATCTTCTGCACATCGTACCATTCCAGTGTTTAATTGCTATATTGTAATTACTTTGCCACCATGTCCTATTTATTGCCTTACCTCTCTTATCCTACCTCATTTGCACATGCTGTATATAGACTTTTTCTACTGTAATATTGATTGTATGTTTGTTTATTCCATGTGTAGCTCTGTTGTTGTATGTGTCGAACTGCTTTGCTTTATCTTGGCCAGGTCACAGTTGCAAATGAGAACTTGTTCTCAACTAGCCTACCAGGGTTAAATAAAGGTGAAATAAAAAAAGACATCACCGGCAACAACGTCGCCAATGGGTACAAACCCATCATCGCTGGACCAGACTGGACTGGCAAAAAGAGCTCGTCACTGACGAGTCACAGTTTTGTCTCAGCAGGGGTGTTGGTCGGATTTGCGTTTATTGTCGAAGAAATGAGCATTTCACCGAGGCCTGTACTTTGGAGTGGGATCGATTTGGAGGTGGAGGGTCCGTCATGGTCTGGGATAGTGTGTCACAGCATCATCAGACTGAGCTTGTTGTCATTGCAGGCAATCTCAACGCTGTGCGTTACAGTGAAGACATCCTCCTCCCTCATGTGGTACCCTTCCTGCAGGCTCATCCTGACATGACCCTCCAGCATCTCAATGCCACCAGCCATACTACTCGTTCTGTACGTGATTTCCTGCAAGACAGAAATGTCAGTGTTCTGCCATGGCCAGCGAAGAGCCCGGATCCTAATCTCATTGAGCACGTCTGGGACCTGCTGGATTGGAGGGTGAGGGCTGTCTGTGGAACTTGTTCAGTTTATGTCTCAGTTGTTGAATCTTGTTAAGTTCATACAAGTGTTTACACATGTTAAGTTTGCTGAAAATAAACGCAGTTGACAGTGAGGACGTTTTTTTTCTTCTTTCTGAGATTATATACGTTATATGCTGTACCAGCAGGATAGAACAGCAACATCTGGTAAGACGAGGGGTGGCGGACTATGTGTTTTGTAAATAACAGTTGGTGCACGATATCTAAGGAAGTTCGCCTAAGTTTCTCAATATAAGCTGTCACACTATCTACCACGCTATCACACTATCTGTATTTTTTGTAGCTGTTTACATACCACCACAGACTGAGGCTGAGGCACAGGCAGACTGAGGCACTTAGACAGCTTTAAATGAGCTGTATTTCGCCATAAGCAAACAATAAAACATTCACCTAGAGGCGGCACTCCTAGAAACCAGGGACTTTAATGTAGGGAAATGTAAATCTGTTTTACCAAATTTCTATCAGCATGTTAAATGTGCAACCAGAGGGAAAAAACTCTGGACCACCTTTACTCCACACACAGAGATACATACATTGCTCTCCCTCACCCTCCATTTGGAAAATCTGACCATAATTATATCCTCCTGATTCCTGCTTACAAGCAAACATTAAAGCAGTAAGCACCAGTGACTAGATCAATAAAAACAGTTTTTCAGAAGAAGCAGATGCTAAGCTACAGGACAGTTTTGCTAACACAGACTGGAATATGTTCTGTGATTCCTCCAATGGCATTGAGGAGTACACCACATCTGTTGTTGGTTTCATCAATAAGTGCATCGATGACGTCGTCTCCACAGAGACCTTATGTACATACCCCAACCAGAAGCCATGGATTACAGGCAGCATCCGCACTGAGCTAAAGGCAAGAGTTGCCGCTTTCAAGGAGCGGGACTCTAACCCGGAAGCTTATAAGAAATCCAGCTATGCCCTCCGACGAACCATCAAACAGGCAAAGTGTCAATACAGGACTAATATTGAATTGTACTACACCGGCTCTGACGACCGTCGGATGTGGCAGGGCTTGCAAACCATTACAGACTACAAAGGGAAGCATAGCCGAGAGCTGCCCAGTGACATGAGCCTAGCAGACGAGCTAAACTACTTCTAAACTACTGCTCGCTTTGAGGCAAATAACACTGAAACATGCATGAGAGCACCAGCTGTTCCAGAAGACTGTGTGATCACGCTCACCACAGCTGATGTGAGTAAGAACTTTAACCTTTTATGGCTGCGATCCCATTACCGGGATCAACATCCAGGGAAATTTCAGAGTGACTAAGTAAAAATACAACGTTGTAACATTAAACATTCTTGAAAATGCAAGTGTCTTACATCCTTCAAAAGATTAGAATATTGGTAATCAAACAATTTTTTTTAAAATTTAAAATAGCTATTACAGAGAACAAATGCCATGCTTTTGTTTGAGAAGAGCGATCAACAACAATAAACATTTTCCGCCATGACAGTTTTGACACATTCACATCTGAAGGTAAAATTATGACCTACATTCTGATATCTTGCTCTTATTTCTCTTCCTGAGGGTTCCAGTGATCAAACGAAGTGCCGTTTTCGTTGATAAAATCCATTTTTATAGCCTAAAACAAAACATTTTGTGTCGTCAATTCCATCTCAATCAACTTTTGACGGAGTATTCGACGTAATTACACACACTAAACAATCGTTTATCTAGTCGTAGTTGGTTTCATTGCAATCCTCTGGATGTTTGCAACACAGCCAAAATAGATTATTTTTTTTGCGGGGAGTATTGACCGAAGTGAACTGATTTGAAGACAACGAGCAATGACCTCATTGCGCACCAAAAATATTAGCGAAGTTTCGTTGATTGACTGTATTTCTGCCTGATCTTCTTGAAATCTAGCTGGGAAGATAGCCAATGAGCTGAGGTAAACGCCAGTATGTGATGGTTATGAGTTGGACCACCATCCCTTGTTTGTAAACGCACGAGTAACGAACTTAATTCTCGCCATTGACCATCAGACTAGTTGCAGTCACGCTTGTTCCGCACAGCAGTGTTTTGGAAAGTAGTATTTTGGAAGCAGTATTTTGGAAAGTGTTTTTTCAACGATTTCATTGAAGACATCATGGCGAATAAATCAGGAAAAGCGAAGTCCAAGTCTAAGTATACAGATTTGCACCAGATTATAGAAGAGATTGTGAGAAAGTGAGACAGATTTTTTGTTTGTGGAATCTTTGAGTGAACACAGTTATGATTCAAACATTGAGGAGCTGTTTCTGCAAGGACAGGACGTACTTCTGGACTGGTAAGTGCTAATGCCGTTGTTTGAAATATAAATATTATTATTTTATTTTTTTTGAAAAAGTTTTTTTTTTTTTTTGCAATTTGCAATGAAATGTGTGATGAAATGTGTAAAGTACACATTGGCTATACATAGTGTGTGTGTGTATGTATGTAATATATTATTCCATGTCTGATATATATATTTTCAATTTTTTTATTCAAATTGAATGGAGTAGAACAGCAAACACACACATGGCCACTGCGCCTGCTACTCCTCTCCATTTCCATATGAAATAGCCATTGGGTGCTGTTTAGTGACTGTTCCCTCTGCTCTATACAATAAATATCTGTTTATTTTATGTGATGATAAAAGGCTCACACAATACAAATATCTTTTTTAAATGATTTCTTTCACAGTGATAGCGACTCCGACTGGGAGCCCCCGTTGCCACGGTGCCCATCCCCCACTGAAGCAGGTTCATCCAGCCGGACTCCTGCTGTCTCCGGCTCCACACCTACCCCCGCCCGGCCATCTAGATGTGTGAAGACAGTAACAAAGAAGCGGTGGAAGGGAAGTGTGGAACCCGCTGGCAGAGAGGTAGAGGGGCAATGGCACTCTGTCCTGGAGGAGGATGTGGAGCCACATATTCAGACCAAAAAGGCCACCAAGACCTCATCTCGACATGACATCAAAATACAGCCCCATGCAACTTTTTCAATTGTTTTTCACCCTAGCAGTTGTTGATTCCCTGGTGTGTAATACTAACAAGTATGGGGCTAGGAAGCAAGCAGGAAAGAAAGAGGCATGGAAGCCCATTTCCATGTCAGACCTTTTCTGCTACCTTTCACTGGTAATTTACATTGAAGTTAAAAACCTAAAGGATTACTGGAAAACATCCCCACTCTATCAACTGCCTTTCCCCCCCACTGTCATGTCCTCTACAAGGTTTCTAAATATCTCACGGGCGCTTCGCATCAGTGACCCAGAAGTTGATGAGGAGAATGACAGTAGGAGAGGCACCGCAAGGTTTGACAGGCTCTGCAAAGTCAAACCTCTCTACCCCAGCATGGTTGAGGGCTGCAAGAACTTGTCCATAGATAAGAGGATGGTAGCCTCAAAGGCCAGAATTGGCCTAAAACAATAGATGTGTAACAAACCAAAGTGGGGTTACAAGCTGTTTGTTTTGGCTGATTCTGTGTGTGCATACACATGCAATTTTTTGGTCTATGATGGGAAGAACACTTGTGCGACTGGTAAAGGACTTAGCTATGACTCTGTAATGGAGTTATTGGATTTTCAACTGCTGGGGAAGGGCTACAAACTGTTTGTGGACAACTGTGAAACAAGCCCTACCTTGTTTGCAGACCTGAGGAATCTGGAGGTGTGGGCTTGTGGCACCATTCGGACCAACAGAGTGGGCTTTCCGAAGACCAAGATAAATGACATGTCTAAGCGGGCTGAGCGGGGTACCATGCGATGGATCTGTGAAGATGGCCTGCTGTTTGTGAAGTGGATGGACACCAGAGAGGTGGTGATGTGCTCCACTATCCACAAGTCCTTAAGTGGCGATCACGTCGTCAGGCGTGTGAACGACGCTACTGGGGCATGGACCACCAAAAATGTCCCCATTCCTGCAGCCATCAAGGACTACAACAAGAGCATGGGAGGTGTAGGTACTACAATGTTCTACATAAGACAAAGTAATGGTACAAGACATTGTTTTACCATTTCATTGACATTGCTGTGGTGAATTCCTTCATCCTGCAGAAGGAAATGGTGAAGAGCTGTGGACAGCCCCCCATCTCACAGCTAGCCTTCAGGGAGCTGCTCATCCGGGAGCTTGCTGGCTATAGCAAAAAGTCCACTGCATCACATTCTGCCCCCTCTACCCCTGCCCGCTCTACCTCTGCCCCCTCTACTCCTGCCTCCAGTGGTGTTCATATGCCACAGTTCATTACTGCAGGCATGACTGTGCCTCAGGGCCAAAAGGCCACAGCATGGAGGCGTCGTTGTGTTCTGTGTCGCATGAAGTCCCCCATCACCTGCACCACTTGTTCAGTTTGCCCCTGCTTTACAGCAGAAAGAGACTGCTATGGGACATGGCACAGGCAGCAAAATATTGTGTAGAGGACTTCCAAAGGGTCTACCCCTGTTTTTTTACATTTTTTAAATTATAATATTTTTAAAAACATTTGTTTATAATTTTTTGTGTGTTAGAATTGCTTTTTGATATGTTGTATATAGTTATTTGCACTGTTGTATATAGCTATAGGTCATTTCACCAATTCGGCCACTTGGGTACATTTGGGCAACTTGTGTGGGACACCTGGGTGACTTCATGCTAAATGTCATGTAGCTCACCCATTCCTGAAGTTATCAGTCTGAAACTTTGCACACCTACTACAGTTGCCCTCTTGTGTTATCCATCAAAGTATCTCCAGCATCCTATCTGACTGTGTGGCTATTCTAGTACATGTGAAAGATGATGCTACAACAATAAAAAAACAGAAAACGTATGCTCTTTCTTTCTCTTTTCTTCCACCAGATCTACTGTGTTATATTCTCCTACATTCAATTAACATGTCCACAAACTTCACAATGTTTCCATTCAAAGGACACCAATAATATGCATATCCTTGCCTCTGGGGCTGAGCTACAGGCAGTTAGATTAGGGTATGTCTTCCGGCGGAAATTGAGAACAAGGGATGCAGCCACAACAAGTTAAACAGGTTAACATTCACAAGGCCTCAGGGCCAGAGGGATTACCAGGACGTGTACTGCGTGCATGTACTGACCAACTGGCAAGTGTTTTCACTGACATTTTCAACCTCTCCCTGTCCGAGTCTGTAATACCAACATGTTTCAAGCAGACCACCATAGTGCCTGTGCCCAAGAACACTAACTTAACCTGCCTAAATGACTACCGACCTGTAGCACTCATGTCTGTAGCCATGAAGTGCTTTGAAAGGCTGGTCATGGCTCACATCAACACCATTATCCCAGAAACCCTAGAGCCAGTCCAATTTGCATACCGCCCAAACAGATCCACAGATGATGCAATCTCTATTGCACTCCACACTGCCCGTTCCCACCTGGCCAAAAGGAACACCTATGTGAGAATGCTATTCATTGACTACAGCTCAGTGTTCAACACCATAGTGCACTCAAACCTCATCAATAAGCTCAGGACCCTGGGACTTAACACCTCCCTCTGCAACTGGATCCTGGACTTCCTGACGGGCCACCCCCCAGGTGGTAAGGGTAGGTAACAACACATCTGCCACGCTGATCCTCAACACAGGGGTCCCTCAGGGGTGCATGCTCAGTCCCCTCCTGTATTCCCTGTTCACTCATGACTGCACAGCCAGGCATGACTCCAACACCATCATGAAGTTTGCCGATGACACAACAGTGGTAGGCCTGATCACCTCCCACGACGAGACAGGCTATAGGGAGGAGGTCAGAGACCTGGCCGTGTGGTGCCAGGACAACAACCTCTCCCTCAACGTGATCAAGACAAAGGAGATGATTGTGGACTAGAGGAAAAAGAGGACAGAGAACACTCCCATTATCATCAACGGGGCTTCAGTGGAGCAGGCTGAGAGCTTCAAGTTCCTTGGTGTCCACATCACTAACATGGTCCAATCACACCAAGACAGTCAACAAAACCTATTCCTCCTCAGGAGACTGAAAACATTTGTCATGGGTCCTTAGATCCTCAAAAGTTTCTACAGCTGCAGCATCGAGAGAATCCTCACTGGTTGCATCACTGCCTGGTATGGCAACTACTCAGCCTCCGACCACAAGGCACTACAGAGGGTAGTGATAATGGCCCAGTACATCACTGGTGCCAAGCTTCCTGCCATCCAGGACCTCTATACCAGGCGGTGTCAGAGGAAGGCCCTAAACTTTGTCAAAGACTCCATTCACCCTAGTCATAGACTGTTCTCTCTGCTACCGCACAGCAAGCAGTACTGGAGCGCCAAGTGTTGGTCCAAGATGCTTCTAAACAGCTTCTACCACCAAGCCATAAGACTCCTGAACATCTAATCAAATGGCTATCCAGACTATTTACATTGCCCCCTTTCACACCGCTGCTACTCTCTGTTGTTATCACCTATGCATAGTCACTTTAATAACTCTACCTACATGTACATATTACCTCAACTAACCGGTGCCCCTGCACATTGACTATGTACCGGCACCCCCTGTATATACAGTGCCTTGCGAAAGTATTCGGCCCCATTGAACTTTGTGACCTTTTGCCACATTTCAGGCTTCAAACATAAAGATATAAAACTGTATTTTTTTGTGAAGAATCAACAACAAGTGGGACACAATCATGAAGTGGAACGACATTTATTGGATATTTCAAACTTTTTTAACAAATCAAAAACTGAAAAATTGGGCGTGCAAAATTATTCAGCCCCTTTACTTTCAGTGCAGCAAACTCTCTCCAGAAGTTCAGTGAGGATCTCTGAATGATCCAATGTTGACCTAAATGACTAATGATGATAAATACAATCCACCTGTGTGTAATCAAGTCTCCGTATGAATGCACCTGCACTGTGATCTCAGAGGTCCGTTAAAAGCACAAAGACAAAAAGATTTCCCAAGCTTTAAACATCCCAAGGAGCACTGTGCAAGCGATAATATTGAAATGGAAGGAGTATCAGACCACTGCAAATCTACCAAGACCTGGCCGTCCCTCTAAACTTTCAGCTCATACAAGGAGAAGACTGATCAGAGATGCAGCCAAGAGGCCCATGATCACTCTGGATGAACTGCAGAGATCTACAGCTGAGGTGGGAGACTCTGTCCATAGGACAACAATCAGTCGTATATTGCACAAATCTGGCCTTTATGGAAGAGTGGCAAGAAGAAAGCCATTTCTTAAAGATATCCATAAAAAGTGTTGTTTAAAGTTTGCCACAAGCCACCTGGGAGACACACCAAACATGTGGAAGAAGGTGCTCTGGTCAGATGAAACCAAAATTGAACTTTTTGGCAATAATGCAAAACCTTATGTTTGGCGTAAAAGCAACACCCTGAACACACCATCCCCACTGTCAAACATGGTGGTGGCAGCATCATGGTTTGGGCCTGCTTTTCTTCAGCAGGGACAGGGAAGATGGTTAAAATTGATGGGAAGATGGATGGAGCCAAATACAGGACCATTCTGGAAGAAAACCTGATGGAGTCTGCAAAAGACCTGAGACTGGGACGGAGATTTGTCTTCCAACAAGACAATGATCCAAAATATAAAGCAACATCTACAATGGAATGGTTCAAAAATAAACATATCCAGGTGTTAGAATGGCCAAGTCAAAGTCCAGACCTGAATCCAATCGAGAATCTGTGGAAAGAACTGAAAACTGCTGTTCACAAATGCTCTCCATCCAACCTCACTGAGCTCGAGCTGTTTTGCAAGGAGGAATGGGAAAAAATGTCCGTCTCTCGATGTGCAAAACTGATAGAGACATACCCCAAGCGACTTACAGATGTAATCGCAGCAAAAGGTGGCGCTACAAAGTATTAACTTAAGGGTGCTGAATAATTTTGCACGCCCAATTTTTCAGTTTTTGATTTGTTAAAAATGTTTGAAATATCCAATAAATGTCGTTCCACTTCATGATTGTGTCCCACTTGTTGTTGATTCTTCACAAAAAAATACAGTTTTATATCTTTATGTTTGAAGCCTGAAATGTGGCAAAAGGACGCAAAGTTCAAGGGGGCCGAATACTTTCGCAAGGCACTGTACAGTAGTCTCGCTATTGTTATTTTACTGCTGTTACCTTTATTTCTTATTCTTATCCGTATTTTTTTAAACTGCGTTGTTGGTTAAGGGCTTGTGAGTAAGCATTTCACCGTGAGGTGATATACCTGTTGTATTTGGCGCATGTGACAAATAAAGTTTGATTGGAACACACTGTGAGTGAAGGGTTAGTGAAGGGTCTTACACATTATATGTAGCACGGGAAAACATTTGGCAGGTCATCTTTTACAATGAAGCTGTGTGTATTTTAATCCCTGCAGAAATGCATCTAATTACACTTGGACAGTCCTGTCAAAACTGGACTGTTTCTAAACCCGGTGTGTCAGGGGGGAAAAGGATCATCGATTCATCCTGCAGCATTTGGTATCAGTACTCTGCAGGGACATTAAGAAGCTGGTGAACAGATCTAGAGGCCATTAATACAGGGCAGTCTGCTCTGCTCTGTTTTGCATGGTCTGCATCCTAAATCGCACCATATCCATATTCCCTATTCAGTGCACTGCTTTGACCAGTGCCCATAGGCCTCTGGTCAATACGAGTCCACAAGAAAGGGAATAGGGATCCATTTGGTGGTATTTCAGACGCAGCCCATATCTCCTCAGATCTGCTGTTTCAGGCCAAAACGTCAGGCTGTTTGGCAGCATCTGTCTTCCTCCTCACAGAGATCTACACTGCGTCTGAAATAGCACCCTATCCTCTATATAGTGCACTACGTTGACCAGTGCCCAAAGGCCTCTGGTCAAATCTAGTCCACAAGAAAGGGAATAGGGATCCATTTGGGATGCACACCTAGCCTCTGCTCCACCACTAAATGGTCTGTCTGTCTCTGGGTTTTAGTCCGACCTAATTCGCTTAGAGACCAGAATCTATCAGACAGGACAGGAAGGATAATGTTGATGATGTACCAGAGTACCATGATTTTACCATTATTCTTCTACTACTGCAGTTTTAATGTATGTCGGATACTGTTATGATGTCTAGCAGAAGTTCCGGTCTTGAGGTCGTAGAATTCACAAAAATGTTTCCGATCACTTAACCCTTAGTATGACAAATGCAAATGGCGACTAGTTGTGGACATTATACCTGCCGTGCCTGAAATGCCAAGCTAAGACTAGTGACGACAGTTTAAATCCCTTGAGATACAATGACTATGCAGTGAACCAAAGAAAATGGAACGGAGACTCATCACCCATCATCGGAATGTTATTGTTGAGGGAGGAACTGCCACTCAAGCAATCAACCATGGGATGTCCATTATAATAAGCTATAGCTGTGAGGATTATAAATCTCATTGAAATCCATTAGAAAAAAACCTGCCATTGGCTGCACTGAAATATTAGCAGCAGCATTTCCTTTTCTGATACTACATGGTACAAGCAACTTAGGTTTGAACTCCCCCTAGGTAGCACCAGCCCCATTTCCCCTTCTGCCACAGCGCTGTTTCTTAGGAACTGTAACTTAGTCCTGGCTGTGCTCCAGTATTGTTAGCAGTCGGTGGCTCGGCTCTGTTACAAAGCTCTTCCCACATTGTTTAACGGTAAAATCTCACATGCCAGGAGGAGCTGGGCTCACTCTCTGTCTCTCTCTGTCTCTGTCTTTCTCTCTCTGTGATGGATGGAGCGATGCAGGGAGGGTGGGAGAGAAAAAGACAGTGACAGAGGGAGAGTGGGATCCAGCACAGAGTGCTCTGAGAGCTAGGGAGAGATACAGAGGGCTCTGAGAGCTAGGGAGAGATACAGAGGGCTCTGAGAGCTAGGGAGAGAGGCAGAGATACAGAGGGCTCTGAGATCCTGGGAGAGAGGCAGAGATACAGAGAGCTCTGAGAGCCTGGGAGAGAGGCAGAGATACAGAGGGCTCTGAGAGGTAGGGAGAGAGGCAGAGATACAGAGGGCTCTGAGAGCCTGGGAGAGAGGCAGAGATACAGAGGGCTCTGAGAGCCTGGGAGAGAGGCAGAGATACAGAGGGCTCTGAGAGCCTGGGAGAGAGGCAGATATACAGAGGGCTCTGAGAGCCGGGGAGAGAGGCAGAGATACAGAGGGCTCTGAGAGCCTGGGAGAGAGGCAGAGATACAGGGATGGAGAGAAGGAGAGTGATTGATGGAGGTAGAGAGGGATCCGGCAGTCCGGCACAGGGGGCTTTTGAAGCATGGATAGTAAAGGCTGGCTTGGGTCTCAGAGAGACAGTCCCGTGGAGTTTGTGTCTTTATTCCAGTGAGCTACAGCTCTGGGGGGCCCTCACCACTGGCAGTGGCTGGAAACACTTTCTTTGCATCCAAAATGGAACCCTATTCCCTAAATAGTACACTACTTTTAACCAGGGCCCATTGGGCTCTCGTCAAAAGTTATGCACTATAAGGAATAGGGTGCCATTTAAGACTGAGATGATACACCTCATCACAAAGTACGGGGATCTCAATACTCTGGGAGAGGGAGTGAGTAAGAGTGTGATCAACATTGGTTCGTCTATCAATAGTGTACAAGTGACCAAACATATTGATAAACTATACACTAAAATCCTGGCCTAAAGTAGTAAAGCCTCTGGCTAACTAGTGCCTTTGACAGCGGTGATGTTGGTTGATTATTCAGAGTGTGTTATGTTGTTGGGAAAGTGGATTTAAACGTCTGGTTCTCCTCAGTAGTAGAAGTCAATGTACCACATACAGTGCCTTTGGAAAGTATTCAGACCCCTTAACTTTTTTCACATTTTGTTCGGTTACAGCCCTAAAAATTCTAAAAAAATAAAAATAAAAAACCTCATCAATCCACACACAATAATAACAAAGCAAAAACTGTTTTTTAGACATTTTTGCGAATGTATTGAACCCCCCCCCCCCCGCCCCCCCCGAAATATACATTTACATACAGTAAGTATTCAGACCCTTTACTCAGTAATTTGTTAGAAGCACCTTTGGAAGTGATTACAGCCTTGAGTCTTCTTGGGTATGACGCTCTGCAGATCCTCTCAAGCTCTGTCAGGTTGGAAGGGAAGCTTTGCTGCACAGCTATTTCCACGTCACTTCAGAGAGGTTTAAGTCTGTGGTCTGGCTGTTACCAGGTTTCCTCCAGACGTGACGCTTGGCATTCAGGCCAAAGACCAAGGCCCTGCTTCCATGTAAGAATGGTGGAAGCCATGGTGTTCTTGGGGACCTTCAATGCTGCAGAAATGTTTTGGTATCGTTCCCCAGATCTGTGCCTCAACACCATCCTGTCTCAGCGCTCTACGGACAATTCCTTAGACCTCATGGCTTGGTTTTTGCTCTGACATGCACTGTCATCTGTGGAACCTTTTATAGACAGGTGTGTGCCTTTCCAAATCATGTCCAATCAATTGAATTTACCAGACGTGGACTCCAATCAAGTTGTAGAAACATCTCAAAGATGTTCAATGGAAACAGGATGCATCTGAGTTCAATTGCGAGTCTCATAGCAAAGGGTCTGAATACTTATGCAAGTAAGATATTAATGTTTATAATTTTTTCTACATTTGCAAACATTTCTAAAAACCTTTTTTACTTTGTCATTATTGTGTATTGTGTGTAGATTTCTGAGGATTTGTATTTATTTAATCCATTTTATAATGAGGCTGTAACGTAACAAAATGTGGAAAAAGTCAAGGGGTCTGAATACTTTCCGAAGGCACTGTAATTATTTTTGTTTTACACATATACACTTTTTGATTGTTAGTTATTGAAGGTAGACATCTTGGAACAATCTGGTTAGATACGTCTTGTCATAGAGAGAATAAATATACCATCATGTGTAAATACCAGAGGAGGCTGGTGTGGGGAGCTGTAGGAGGACGAGCTAATGGCTGTAATGGAATACATGGAATAGACAAACATGTGGTTTCCAATATTTGATGTGTTTGATAGGTTACATTTATTCTATTTCAGTCATTACATTGAGTCCATCCTCCTATAGCTCCACCCACCAGCCTCCTCTCTGTATTTACACATAACATGATATACATTTTCTGTATGACAAGACTTGTTCCAAGATGTCTACCTTCAATCACTTCTAGGGACAGTTGCTGAGAATATGAAGTGAATGTTTTCTCACAGTGAATAGTATAGACAGAGGATAGCTTTTTGCTTGTTCTGCAAGCTAAAGGAATATATGTGTGTAATTATTCTATAACTATTGAATGTAAAGGAGGAGCTCTTGTGTATTGTGGCTTGTTTTGCCAACAGCCCTTTGAATCAGCAAATTACCAAGCTGGCTGAATGCCATTTCAGAAACACAAACCATAGTGTGTTACTTTATACAAGATGTTTCCTTTACTCTTGATCCCCCCCCCCCATCTCTCTCTCTCTCGCTCCCACTCTCTCCCACTCTCTATCTTTCTCAGTCTCTCTCTCTCGCTCCCTCTCTCTCCCACTCTCTATCTTTCTCAGTCTCTCTCTCTCTCGCTCCCTCTCTCTCCCACTCTCTATCTTTCTCAGTCTCTCTCTCTCGCTCTCTCTCTCTCCCACTCTCTATCTTTCTCAGTCTCTCTCTCTCTCGCTCCCTCTCTATCTTTCTCACTCTCTCTCTCTCTCTCTCGCTCCCTCTCTCTCCCACTCTCTATCTTTCTCAGTCTCTCTCTCTCTCTCTCTCTCGCTCTCTCTCTCTCCCACTCTATCTTTCTCAGTCTCTCTCTCTCCCTCTCTCTCTCTCTCTATCTTTCTCAGTCTCTCTCTCTCTCGCTCTCTATCTTTCTCAGTCTCTCTCTCTCTCTCTCCCACTCTCTATCTTTCTCAGTCTCTCTCTCTCTCGCTCTCTCTCTCTCTCTCTCTCTCTCTATCTTTCTCAGTCTCTCTCTCTCTCGCTCTCTATCTTTCTCAGTCTCTCTCTCTCTCCCACTCTCTATCTTTCTCAGTCTCTCTCTCTCTCGCTCTCTCTCTCTCCCACTCTCTATCTTTCTCAGTCTCTCTCTCTCCCACTCTCTATCTTTCTCAGTCTCTCTCTCTCCCACTCTCTATCTTTCTCAGTCTCTCTCTCTCGCTCTCTCTCTCTCTCCCACTCTCTATCTTTCTCAGTCTCTCTCTCTCCCACTCTCTATCTTTCTCAGTCTCTCTCGCTCCCTCTCTCTATCTTTCTCAGTCTCTCTCGCTCCCTCTCTCTATCTTTCTCAGTCTCTCTCTCTCGCTCCCTCTCTCTATCTTTCTAAGTCTCTCTCTCTCTCTCTCGCTCTCTCTCTCTCCCACTCTCTATCTTTCTCAGTCTCTCTCTCTCTCGCTCCCTCTCTCTCCCACTCTCTATTTTTCTCAGTCTCTCTCTCTCTCGCTCTCTCTTGCTCCATCCCTTGATCAGTCTTCCGCCTTCTCTTTCCTTCCCCTACTCTCTCTCTCTCTCTCTCTCTCTCTCTCTCCCTTCTGCCTCTTCTCTCCCATTTTTACATTAGTTCCCCGGGGCGGTAAAGATAAGGAACTTGTTTTTCATTATTCATTTTCATTTTTTTCTTCTCCTGCGCTTATTTTAATTTCTTCAGGGAAGAGAAAGGTATGGGAGTCACTTTTGAAAGTTTATAGGTTCATTTTCAAGCTTAAATTGATTTTGTTCTCAAACCTGCTATGAAGCTCTCAGTTTTAGGACACGTCCCAATTGGCACCCTATTCCCTACATACAGTAAGTAGTGTGCGACTTTTTACCAGAGCTATAAATGGGCCCTCGTCAAAAGTTGTGCACTACATAGGGAATAGCGTGCCATTTGGGACGCAGGCATAGGCTAATGCTACACATAACTCACTGCATTGGATAGGCTGCTTGCATGCTTAGCATGGTACCTTCAAGTGATGTTGTACGCCATGCTAGTTTATTTATCATGTAATGACACCATATTCTGAAACCCAGACCATCCATAATCTCCAAGATGTAACTGTCTCAAATTGTTTGCTATTTTCCACAAATTAGAACATTTTGGATTCAACCCTCGCAATCTGGGGTGTATATACAGTACCGTTCAAAAGTTTGGGGTCACTTAGAAATGTCCTTGTTTTTGAAAGAAAAGCAATTTTTTTGCCCATTCAAATAACACCAAATTGTTCAGAAATACAGTGAGATACATTGTTAATGTTGTAAATGACTATTGTAGCTGGAATATCTGGAATATGGATATGGAATATCTACATAAGCGTACAGAGGCCCATTATCAACAACCATTCCTCCTGTGTTCCAATTGCACGTTGTGTTAGCTAATCCAAGTTTATCATTTTAAAAGGCTAAATGATCATTAGAAAACCCTTCTGCAATTATGTTAGCACAGCTGAAAACTGTTGTCCTGATTAAAGAAGCAATAAAATGGGCTTTCTTTAGACTAGTTGACTATCTGGGCCTAGAAGGCCAGCATCCCTGAGTCGCCTCTTCACTGTTGATGTTGAGACTGGTGTTTTGCTGGTACTATTTAATTAAGCTGCCAGTTGAGGACTTGTGAGACGTCTGTTTCTCAAACTAGACACTCTAATGTACTTGTCTCTTGCTCAGTTGTGCACCGGGGCCTCCCACTCCTCTTTCTATTCTGGTTAGAGTCAGTTTGCGCTGTTCTGTGAAGGGAGTAGTACACACTGTTGCACGAGATCTTCAGTTTCTTGGCAATATCTCGCATGGAATAGCCTTCATTTCTCAGAACAAGAATAGACTGACGAGTTTCAGAAGAAAGGTCTTTGTTTCTGGCCATTTTGAGCCTGTAACTCAATCCACAAATGCTGATGCTCCAGATACTCAACTAGTCTAAAGAAGGCCACTTTTATTGATTCTTTAATCAGGACAACAGGTTTCAGCTGTGCTAACATAATTGCAAAAGGGTATTCTAATGATCAATTAGCCTTTAAAAATGATAAAATTGGATTAGCTAACACAACGTGCCATTGGAACACAGGAATGATGGTTGCTGATAATGGCTCTCTGTACGCCTATGTAGACATACCATTAAAAATCACTCGTTTCCAGCTACAATGGTCATTTAAAACAATAACAATGTCTACACTGTATTTTATTTTAATGGACAAAAAATGTGCATTTCTTTCAAAAACAAGGACATTTCTAAGTGACCCCAAACTTTTGAATGGTAGTGTTTGTAGTAAAATAAAAGCAACATTTATCAGTAAGATTTTATCAGTTGCCATAGGCATAATCAATTAATATTGATTACCACACATACTGTAAACCACGACGCTGAAGGATAGAGTGGTTCCTGGGCAAGTAAGTCGATATGAAGTAAAGTTTTCAGAGTTTAACCGAGGTAAATCTAACACACCAAATATACTTTGTGAACAATCTTCCCATCATCACACACATTAAAGAGACCACATTACATCTCACAGACACTGGTCCCTATCAAATCTGCCCTCCTCCTCCTCCTCTTCCTCCTCTTCCTCCTCCTCGAGAGCAGATAGCAGATAGCAGTGCCGTAATTTTTTTATATTTTTCATTCTCCTTCCTTCTCTCTCTCTGTTCCTTTCTCTCTCTCTCTCTCTCTCTCTCTCTCTTTCTCTCTCTCTCGCAAATATTTTTCAGTAAATGCTTTATTGGCGTGAATGGGTGGTTGCTACTGTTGCCAATGCATCTCTCTCTCCCTCTCCCTCTCTCATTCTACTTATGATGAAGCTTATTGCCTGGTAATTGCTTTGTCTCTCTCCGTCTCAGCTAGTTGCTTTGTCCTATGCTTTAATGACGGCGTTGTGCGCAGAGTGATAAACAACAGGGTAACACGCCCACACACACACACACACACTTTAATGACAGAGTTCTACATACACTGCACAATCTGTCGTTCTAGTGTTAATTAGCTTTACAACCAGGCCTTCTGTATGTTCCATGCTAACACACACACATGCAAACACACACACACACACACACACACACACACACACACACACACACACACACACACACACACACACACACACACACACTCACTCCCGCACTCACACAAACACACACATGCACTGGTTTACAGACAGGCATCTGTGTGCTGTTGCATCCTAATGCCTTGGTCTCGTGGCATTTCCACGGTATGGCATACATAAATACATGTAACATACAGTACATGAGAACTGGTCATTTTAGTAATTAAAACATCAGGCTGTTGATTACTTTACACACTGAGGCCGAGATTCAACCGCAGGTGCATTGCACTTGACTTTTGCAAGATATTGACTCTCGAATTGACATCCGCAGTGTTTACTGTGATTGTAATCTGTATAGTTGCATTGTAATCTGTATAGTTGCATTGTAATCTGTATAGTTGCATTGTAATCTGTATAGTTATATTGTAATCTGTATAGTTGCATTGTAATCTGTATAGTGCCCAGCGCTATAATGTACCTTGTATTGAATCCTGGACTAAGTTTCTGAGAGTAGATTTTCTATATTGGTCCCAATAAGGATAAGCAATCAACCAGCTAGGTCATGGTAATTCTACACAGTTGTGATCGTTTAAAGGCAAATTCAACTCTAGTGCCAGGAGTATCAGTAGCCTATCAAAGCTGCTGTTGTTGGTTGGCAGGCCCTGAAAGAAAGAGAGTCTAGGATTTAGGCGTCTTGAGTACAATATGCTTTTGATTACAGCTGTGATGATTATAATTTCATGAATCTCTTTTAAATACCGTTGCAGGAGATGTGAACTGTGAGTGTCTCGCTGCCATTGCGATGCTCTCCTCTTTCTTCTTGATGAATACACACACACACGCGGGGACGTGCACACACACTCTTCTCTTCGGTCTTGATGAGTGCTTTGTTGTAGCTTCATCCCGTGTTTTATGTTAAACAGTCGATTAAAAATGCATTATCTGTTGTTCGATGCGTTCCCTCTCGCTCATGTTTTTCTTCATTACACGGGCGAGCGCCGTATTGCTTCTGCGTTCCAGGGAAGTGTGACAGAGACTGTTTGATCAGCCAGTCAACAAGGAGTTTTTAATTGTGTAATACACCCACTTCACACTACACACTACACACTACCCACTACACACACACGTTACACGCTATACAATTTGAAAGCAGGGCGGAGGTGTTTGAGATGTTTGAGAACGAAGGTGTAGATCCTGTCACACCAGTCTCTATTTAATATTCTAGTTTATGTCCTGGAGGGTCCAAAGCTGTTGCTTCTCATCGTAACATTGGGCCCCATGAGAAGAGAGTTCCCAGTAGCAGGTAAAATAGACATTCCTGAAACAATATTTTCTTCAAATTTTAATTTCATCTCGGAAAAAGTTAGCGAATTGATTGCACCCAAATTGGCATTTTTTAATTCTAGGATTCAGATAATATTCAATAAATATAGTACCCAACATCTGATTAGGACCAAACCACTTCCTACCAATGAGTAAAACACGAGGAATCTAATAAAATAGTCAAAGGTCACCCACGGACCCCCATGATTAAAATAGCCAATTTGTGTACAATTAGCTGCATTTTTCAGGGATCCAATAATATTTCAACAAAATAATGTTTCAGGAATGCTAATTGTATATGTTACTATTGAAACGATTTCAGAACAATCTGAGATGGTAGGTGCCCCCCCCAAAAATATTTTTTTTTGTGCTTTTTTTGAGGTGAAACGACCTAGTCGGGCATTGCTATGTCATATGATGTGGTTAGCTGATATGTTAAATACCTATCCAGACATTATAAGATCTGGTATGCGTCTGGAATGTAGTCGGGCAGGAAATCGGCCACCGAATACACCGGCCCACTGTTTAAAAGTGAGTGGTAACGCTGGTGCAACCCAAGACATTAGACAGATACACAGCCACATACAGGAATCACAGTTCAGGTGATCCGTGGAGTGTGTCAACAGAGAGGATTATCGTGCTATACATTCTCACTGATCTTTGCTTCCTAATTTACCCAGGGCTCAATGGCTCTATAGCTCTCCGGTGGGATAAGATCAAGTCAAGCTGATGTAAGAAGGTCTTTATAAATAAACGTGATTTAACCAGGTAGGCCAGTTGGGAACAAGTTCTCATTTACAACTGCGACGATAAAGCAAAGCAGTGCGACGAAAACAACAACACAGAGTTACACGTAAACAAACGTACAGTCAGTAACACAAAATAACAATCTATGTACAATGTGTGCACAGGACACACACGGTATGCACAGTACAGTGAAATGCTGACTTGCAGGTTCCCTCTTGACAATGCGACAAGAAAGAGATAATACATAGATTAATACAGCTCAATGGAATGGAAATCTGAACCGTTTCAGATGGGGTTGTTTGGAATCTAACCATAGCGGAATACTTTGTGGTGGTATGTCCTGTTCAAACCGTTTTTGATGGCACATTTTCTTCGCAGTGGACAAACAGGCTCAGAACAACCCAGGGTATGACGCCATGTCATCTTGCAGCTGTACATCAAACATAGTGATCATAAACGTGGACACTGTTTTTGACATGAGTTTCATGATATGGAATGGTGATGTGCACATTTGGACTCACGGGTGTTAGGCTTGCTTGTATGACTTCAAAGCAGTATTAATCGGCAGGTAGCCTAGTGGTTAGCGCGTTGGGCCAGTAACTGAAAGGTTGCTGGATCAAATCCCCGAGCTGACAAGGTCAAAATCTGTCATTCTGCTCCTGAGAAAGGCAGTTAACCCAGTGTGATTCAGAGGGGTTGGGTTAAATGCAGAGGACACATTTCAGTTGTAGGCCTTCAGTTGTACAACTGACTAGGTGTCCCCCTTTCCCTTATTATAATCCTCAACGTCTCGTCTTAATTTACAGCATTTCCCTCACTCAGTCAACAAAACATTAGCAAAAGATGCGCAATTAGCAGGGGAGGTGCGGGCAACTTCTTGACATGCTTAAGTTCAGAACAGCTGTCAGTCAAAACTCCTACAGCGCTGTGAAGCGTGAAGCCTGAGGTCTGACGTCATGTATAGCATGTTACTGTACAGCCTCTGCATTCCAATGCAGCCGTTTTTCACTGCCATTTCTAACCCGAGTGTAAGGGGATACGTTGTGCAGTATTAGCAATAATAAATAGAAGTCTAATAGCAGTAGTCGTGATGTGTTTGTAGAATAAATGTACGGTGCCTTCAGAAAGTATTCACAACCTGTGACTTTTTCCACATTTTGTTGTGTTCAAAAGTGGGATTAAAATGAATTGGATTGTCATTTTTTTAGCAACAGTCTACAGATACTCTGTAATGTCAAAATGGAAGAAAAATGATAACATTTGTCAAAGAAAATATGAAAAATAAATCACTAATATATCTTGATGGCATAAGTATTCAACCCTCTGAGTAAATACATGTTAGAATCACCTTTGGCAGTGATTACAGCTGTGAGTCTTTCTGGGTAAGTCTCTAAGCACTTTGCACACCTGGATTGTATAATATTAGCATATTATTATTTTACAAATTCTTCAAGCTCTGTCAAGTTGGTTTTTGATCATTACTAGACATACTGTCTATTCAAGTCTTGCCATAGATTCTCAAGTGGATTTAAGTCAAAACTGTAACTCGGCCACTCAGGAAAATGTAATGTCGTCTTGGTAAACAACTCCAGTGTATATTTAGCTGTGTGTTTTAGGTTATTGTCCTGCTGAAATTTGAATTTGTCTCCCAGTGTTTGGTGGAAAGCAGACAGAACCAAGTTTTCCTCTAGGATTTTGCCTGTGCTTAGCTCTATTCAGTTTCTATATATCCTTAAAAAAATACCCTAGTCCTTGTCGATGACAAGCATACCCATAACATGATGCAGCCACCCCCATGCTTAAAAATATGGAGAGTGATACTCAGTGATGTGTTGTGTTGGATAACATAACGCTTTGTATTTCTTTGCGGTGGCAAAAAATGTGGCAAAAAAACTGCCTTCCATCTTTAATGTATTTTTATTGTTAGAGAGGATACTTAAACATCTTGTCAATATAATAGGTAATATAATAGATGAAGCAAATTGGAGTGGGTCCAGTGTGTCTGGCATGCTGGCCTTGATGTGTGTCATGACCAGCCTCTCGAAGCACATCATGATGTCAGGGATTAGTGCGATGGAGTGATAGCCATTTAGGCATGCCACCTTCATTACCTTCATTATCTCCTTGAAGAAAGTGGGGACTACAGCCTGGGAAAGGGACAGGTTGAAGATGTTCAAGAAGACACCTGCCAGCTGGTCAGTGCACACTCTGAGGACGTGACTAGGGATGGGCAGGCGGATTTGTGGGTATTTACTCTCTTGAGAGTTTTCCTCACATCAGCCTCGGAAAGCGAAAGCACTTGGTCATCCGGAACGAGAAGAGCCCTCCTGGATAGCTCGATGTTGTTTGCCTCAAAGCGAGCATAGAACATATTAAGCTCATCTGAGAGGGAGGATCTGGTGGTCACCACACAGCTGGATTTTCCTTTGTAGTCCCTTATAGTCTGTAATCCTTGCCACGTGTCGCAAGTCTGATTTGTAGTATAGTGATTCAGGTTTTGAGTGTATTGTCTTTTTGTATCCCTAATGGACTTGCAGAGCTCCTACCTGCTTGCCTTATACGCAACAGTGTTCCCAGATGTGAATGCTGCAGCACCGGCCTTCAGCATGGCACGGAGTGCTCCATTAATCTATGGTTTTTGGTTGGGGTACAGTATATCTGTATTGTGATTGTGGATACAACATCATCAACACATTTCCTGATGTAACCCGTGACTGATGATGTATATTCCTCAATGTTCTGTCACTTCATAATCAGAGTGAAACACCTTTGTGACAAGATAATACATATGGGTGCAAACACCCCCCCCCCCTCCACACACACACACACGCCTCCCCTGGCTCTAAATGGGTAGCTCTTGTCACTAAGGGAGGAGTGCAGGGACAGGGCTAACAACCACCATTACACTGTGGCAGAGCCTTTTAGTGAGTGTATCTGTGTGTGTTTGTGTGTGTGTGTGTGTGTGTGTGCTCCCATGTTTGTCTTATCAGTGGCAGCACAGCACCATCCAAACCCTTCACTTCCTCCCCCCTCATCCCCCCCCCCCCCTCCCCCACACTCTGTCCCCCCTGTCAAATTCACCCTCCCCACCCCCCTCTCCCCATCCCCGTCCCCCTAAATGTATCCTCATGGCCACCTAATAATACACAGGTTCCAGTTAGTTCATTCATCCCTCTTCCTCTCCCCTGTTACTATTCTCCAGGTCGTTGCTGTAAATGAGAACGTTTTTCTCAGTCAATTTACCTGGTAAAATACTGGTAAAAAAAAAGTTAGCTCTGGTCTCGCTCTAATGAAAGGAGCAAAAAACACAGCGGTGGGCCTGGCTGGTGGTATAGCATGCCGCTATTTACTAGTCTCTCAGTGGCAATTACTTAGAGCCTGGGGAGGGCTTGCCCACTCTGGTTAGCAGGTGTTCTTTACAGATACACTGCCAATGACAAGGATAAAACAATAAATACTAGCATTAAGGCTAATAGTGCTTTGTAGCTACTAGTGGGGCTAATATCACCATTATACCCTTGCTAGTGATATTACTATCGCTACATAAAATGCATTCTGAAAGTATTCAGACCCCTTCACTTTTTCCACATTTTGTTATGTTACAGCCTTATTCTAAAATTGAATAAATTGTTAGTTTTTCTCATCAATCTACACACAATGCCCCATAATGACAAAGTATAAACAGTTTTTTTTGTTGCAAATGTATAAAAAAAAAAAATATCACATTTACATAAGTATTCAGACCCTTCAGACTTTGTTGAAGCACCTTTGGCAGCGATTAAAGCCTCGCGTCTACTAGCATATGATGCTCCAAGCTTGGCACACCAGTATTTGGGGCGATTCTCCCATTCTTCTCTGCAGATCCTCTCAAGTGTTGTCAGGTTGGATGGAGAGTATCACTGCACAACTATTTTCAGGTCTCTCCAGAGATTTCCGATCGGGTTCAAGTCTGGGCTCTGGCTGGACAACTCAAGGACATTCAGAGACTTGTCCCGAAGCCATTCCTGCATGGCTTGGCTGAGTGCTTAGGGTTGTTGTCCTGTTGGAAGGTGAACCTTCGCCCCAGTCTGAAGTCCTGAGCGCTCTGGATTAGGTTTCCTTCAAGGATCTCTCTGTACTTTGCTCCGTTCATCTTTGAGTGGCTGGCCATTGTACCATAAGGGCCTGATTGGTGAAGTGCTGCAGAGACTGTTGTCCTTCTGGAAGGTTATCCGATTTCCACAGAGTAACTCTGGAGGTCTTTCAGAGTGACCATCGGTTTCATGGTCACCTCCCTGACCGAGGCCCTTCTCCCCCGATTGCTCAGTTTGACAAGGAGGCCAGCTCTAGGAAGAGTCTTGGTGGTTCCAAACTTCTTCCATTTAAGAATGATGAAGGCCACTGTGTTCTTGGGGACCTTCAATGCTGTAGAAATGTTTTGGTACCCTTCCCCAAATATGTGCCTCGACACAATCCTGTCTCGGAGCTCTACGGACAATTTCTTCAACATCATTGCTTGTTTTTTGCTCTGACTTCAACTGTGGGACCTTATATAGACAGGTGTGTGCCTTTCTAAATCATGTGCAGTCAATTACATTTACCACTGGTGGATTCTAATCAAGTTGTAGAAACATCTCAAGAATGATCAATGGAAACAGGTTGCACCTGAGCTCAATTTTGAGTCTCATAGAAAAGGATCTGATTACTTATTTGAATAAGGTATTTAAAAAATATTTATATATAAATTTGCAAAAAATTCTAAAAATATGTTTTCGCTTGTTGTTATGGGTAATCCTGTGTAGATTGTTGAGGAAAATGTTGTATTTAATCCATTTTAGAAAAAGGCTGTAGCGTAACAAAATATGGAAAAAGTCAAGGGGTCTGAATACTTTCCATAGGCACTGTATATGGTGGTATTCAAGCTGAGGCTAATTAATTAATGCAAACAGATATTTTGATTAGCTAGGTAGCAAACGTTACATAGCTAACCTTAGTCCAGCAGCTAGCCTCTGTAGCAAGGTAACACCAGTCAGCTGAATGCTAGCTAACTAACAAGCAAATAAAGGTAGATAGCAAATTAATGTGGTTTTGTTTTCGATTAGGTAGGTAGCTAACAAGCAAATAAAGGTAGATAGCAAATTAATGTGGTTTTGTTTTCGATTAGGTAGGTAGCTAGCTAGCTAACTTAACATTATACCAGTCAGATGAGAGCTAACGTAGGCTTGGTAGCGAACCAACAAGCGAGCAATAGCAAGCTATATTTTGCCAAGTAACGTTTTCCACATAAGGCTGATGTCATCATGTCTAAACTTCTGTGTAATCGGAGCACAAAGAAATATGCACTAATCAACTAAGTTAGCAAACGTCCTTGGCTGCAATGATAGCCAATTAACTTTAGCTAGATAAGTAACCTTAGCCAACATAAGATTGTAATGTTAGCTATGAAAACTTCAAATCAAATCCAATTGTATTAGTCACATGCGCTAAATACAACAGGTGTAGAGCTTACAGTGAAACGCTTACTTACGAGCCCCTAACCGACAGTGCAGTTTCAAAGAATACGGATAAGAATAAGAGATAAAAGTAACAAGTAATTGAAGAGCAGCAGTAAAAAATAGCAATATATACGGGGGGTACATAGTACATATATATGCCGGTACATAGTCAATGTGCAGGGGCACCGGTTAGTTGAGGTAGTACGTACATGTAGGTAGAGTTAATTAAAGTGACTATGCATAGATGACAACAGAGAGTGGCAGTGGTGTGGAGAGGGGGGAGGGGGGGGGGAGATGCGAATAATATGGGTACCATTTGACTAGATGGACCTAGACTTGGCACTCCAGTACCGCCTGCCGTGTGGTAGCAGGGAGAACAGTCTATGACTAGGTTGGCTGGAGTCTTTCACAATTTGTAGGGCCTTCCTCTGACACCGCCTGGTATTGAGGTCCTGGATGTCAGGAAGCTTGGCCCCAGTGATGTACTGGGCCATTCGCACCACCATCGCAGTGCCTTGTGGTCAGAGGCTGAGCAGTTGCCATACCAGGCAGTGATGGAACCAGTCAGGATGCTCTCTATGCTGCAGCTGTAGAACCTTTTGAGGATTGAGGGACCCATGCCAAATCTTTCCAGTCTTCTGAGAGGGAATAGGTTTTGTAGTGCCCGCTTCACGACTATCATGGTGTGCTTCGGACCATGTTAGTTTGTTGGTAATGTGGACACCAAGGAACTTGAAGCTTTCAACCTGCTCCACTGCAGCCCCGTCGATGAGAATGGGAGCATGCTCGGGTCTCTTTTTCCTCTAGTCCACAATAATCTCCTTTGTCTTGATCACATTGAGTGAGAGGTTGTTGTCCTGGCACCACACGGCCAGGTCTATGATGTCCTCCCCATAGGCTGTCTCGTTGTTGTCGGTGATCAGGCTGTTGTGTCATCGGCAAATTTCATGATGGTGTTGGAGTCGTGCCTGGCCATGCAGTCATGAGTGAACAGGGAGTACAGGAGGGGGCTGAGCACGCACCCCTGAGGGGCCCCTGTGTTGAGGATCAGCGTGGTGGATGTGTTGTTACCTACCCTTACCACCTGGGGACGGCCCATCAGGAAGTCCAGGATCCAGTTGCAGAGGGAGGTGTTTAGTCCCAGGGTCCTTAGCTTAGTGATGAGCTTTGAGGGCACTATGGTGTTGAACGCTGAGCTGTAGTCAATGAATAGCATTCTCACATAGGTGTTCCTTTTGGCCAGGTGGGAAAGGGCAGCGTGGAGTGCAATAGAAATGGCATCATCTGTGGATCTGTTGGGGCAGTATGGGTCTAGGGTTTCTGGGATGATGACATTGATGTGAGCCATGGCCAGCCAATCAAAGCACTTCATGGCTACAGATGTGAATGCTACGGGTTGGTAGTCATTTAGGCAGGTTACGTTAGTGTTCTTGGGCACAGGCACTATGGTGGTCTACTTAAAACATGTTGGTATTACAGACTCGGACAGGGAGAGGTTGAAAATGTCAATGAAGACACTTGCTAGTTGGTCAGTACATGCTCGCAGTACACGTCCTGGAAATCCGTCTGGCCCTGCGGCCTTGTGAATGTTAACCCATCTAAAGATCTTACTCACATCGGCTGCGGAGAGTGTGATCACACAGTCTTCCAGTACGGCTGGTGCTCTCATGCCTGATTCAGTGTTTTTTGCCCCGAAGCGAGCATTGAAGTAGTTTAGCTCGTCCGGTAGGCTCGTGTCACTGGGCAGCTCTGGGCTCTGCCTCCCTTTGTGGTCTGTAATGGTTTGCATGTAAGCTAACAGTTACAGAAATCAGGAGCGCAGACAGGCTCTATCTACGTATCTGAGCTACTGTGTCCAACATACCACACCTGATGTTATGTTTGACACCTACTATGTTTGACACCTACTTAACAACTGACATTCTTGGCTAAATAAAGGTTCAAGGCAATACAGGCATGCACCTAAGACACTTGCCTACACATACTTTGAATTACAATACCACCATAGTGTCACGACTCCTACCGAAGGTGGCTCCCCTTCCTGTTCGGGTGGCGCTCGGCGGTCGTCGTCACCGGCCTACTAGCTGCTACTGATCCCTTCCCCCCCTGTCTGTTTATTAGTTACACCTCTGTTGGTTGGGTTTTATTATCCCGCCGGCCCTCCTGATGGGTGTGCAGGATTATTTTCAGTGTACGATTGTGCACGACTGTAAGTCACGGTTGTCCGTGTATGTGTGTTTTTCTGGACTGTTCTGGACGGTTGGCGTCGTTTTCACCGGTGTGGTGAATAAAAAGTATTGCTACCCTGAACTCTCTGTTTCCTGAGCCTGACTTCTTCCTCCACTACACCCTGGGCATTACACATAGCTACTGTAGTAGGTCAAAGCTGTGTGCTGGAAAACCTTGGTAGAGCATGGGTGGAATAAGCAGTGCTGTGGCATGTGATTTTTTTTCTTTTTCAGCTTCAGACCAATGCCTATTCTCACTTAAAACGTGGTTTGTTTTTAATCTAGATATATGTGTGCTATGGCTACTTAGTAGGCAGTCATGGGGATATCTGTTCCTCTGAGGTTATGGATGGGAGTCATCTCTCTCTCTCTCTCTCTCTCTCTCTCTCTCTCTCTCTCTCTCTCTCCTTTGCTCCTTCCCTCCCTCTCTTATCTATTTCTCTCTTCTCTCACATTGAGTTCACTCTGTGACAGGGAAAGCTGAGGTATTTTCTGACCTTTAGAGAAGGTGAAAACAACCTGACAACCTTAAAGGAGAACGTGGTGAGGCTTACATGGCTATGTTATTGCAGGTGCAGATAAAGCTCAAGTACAGGACTAAAGTATAAAGTCATGCCCTTACTGGAATTGTTATGGAGTGTGTTGGTAGTATGTTGATTTACTCACTGAGGTTATGGCTTGTGATCAGTGGTGGAAAAAGTACCAAAATGTCATACTTGAGGTAAAGTAAAGATACCTTAATAGAAAATGACTCAAGTACAGTGCCTTGCGAAAGTATTCGGCCCCCTTGAACTTTGCGACCTTTTGCCACATTTCAGGCTTCAAACATAAAGATATAAAACTGTATTTTTTTGTGAAGAATCAACAACAAGTGGGACACAATCATGAAGTGGAACGACATTTATTGGATATTTCAAACTTTTTTAACAAATCAAAAACTGAAAAATTGGGCGTGCAAAATTATTCAGCCCCCTTAAGTTAATACTTTGTAGCGCCACCTTTTGCTGCGATTACATCTGTAAGTCGCTTGGGGTATGTCTCTATCAGTTTTGCACATCGAGAGACTGAAATTGTTTCCCATTCCTCCTTGCAAAACAGCTTGAGCTCAGTGAGGTTGGATGGAGAGCATTTGTGAACAGCAGTTTTCAGTTCCTTCCACAGATTCTCGATTGGATTCAGGTCTGGACTTTGACTTGGCCATTCTAACACCTGGATATGTTTATTTTTGAACCATTCCATTGTAGATTTTGCTTTATGTTTTGGATCATTGTCTTGTTGGAAGACAAATCTCCGTCCCAGTCTCAGGTCTTTTGCAGACTCCATCAGGTTTTCTTCCAGAATGGTCCTGTATTTGGCTCCATCCATCTTCCCATCAATTTTAACCATCTTCCCTGTCCCTGCTGAAGAAAAGCAGGCCCAAACCATGATGCTGCCACCACCATGTTTGACAGTGGGCATGGTGTGTTCAGCTGTGTTGCTTTTACGCCAAACATAACTTTTTGCATTGTTGCCAAAAAGTTCAATTTTGGTTTCATCTGACCAGAGCACCTTCTTCCACATGTTTGGTGTGTCTCCCAGGTGGCTTGTGGCAAACTTTAAACGACACTTTTTATGGATATCTTTAAGAAATGGCTTTCTTCTTGCCACTCTTCCATAAAGGCCAGATTTGTGCAATATACGACTGATTGTTGTCCTATGGACAGAGTCTCCCACCTCAGCTGTAGATCTCTGCAGTTCATCCAGAGTGATCATGGGCCTCTTGGCTGCATCTCTAATCAGTCTTCTCCTTGTATGAGCTGAAAGTTTAGAGGGGCGGCCAGGTCTTGGTAGATTTGCAGTGGTCTGATACTCCTTCCATTTCAATATTATCGCTTGCACAGTGCTCCTTGGGATGTTTAAAGCTTGGGAAATATTTTTGTATCCAAATCCGGCTTTAAACTTCTTCACAACAGTATCTCGGACCTGCCTGGTGTGTTCCTTGTTCTTCATGATGCTCTCTGCGCTTTTAACGGACCTCTGAGACTATCACAGTGCAGGTGCATTTATACGGAGACATGATTACACACAGGTGGATTGTATTTATCATCATTAGTCATTTAGGTCAACATTGGATCATTCAGAGATCCTCACTGAACTTCTGGGGAGAGTTTGCTGCACTGAAAGTAAAGGGGCTGAATAATTTTGCACGCCCAATTTTCAGTTTTTGATTTGTTAAAAAAGTTTGAAATATCCAATAAATGTCGTTCCACTTCATGATTGTGTCCCACTTGTTGTTGATTCTTCACAAAAAAATACAGTTTTATATCTTTATGTTTGAAGCCTGAAATGTGGCAAAAGGTCGCAAAGTTCAAGGGGGCCGAATACTTTCGTAAGGCACTGTAAAAGTGAAAGTCACCCAGTAAAATACTACTTGAGTAAAAGTCTAAAAGTGTTTTGGTTTTAAATATACTTAAGTATCAAAAGTAAAAGTAAAAGTATAAAACATTTCAAATACCTTATATTAAGACAACAGGTTGCCACTATTCTTGTTTTTATTTTTATTTCTGGATAGCCAGGGGCACACTCCATCACTCAGACATCATTTACAAATTAAGAATTTGTGTTTAGTCTGCCAGATCAGGGGCAGTAGGGACGACCAGGGATGTTCTCTTGATGTGTGTGAATTGGACCATTTTCCAGTCCTGCTAAGCATTCAGAATGTAACGAGTACTTTTGGGTGTCAGAGAAAATGTATGGAGTAAAAAGTACATTATTTTCTTTAGTGAAGTAAAAGTAAAAGTTGTCAAAAAGATAAATTGTAAATTAAAGTACAGATACCCCAAAAAATGACTTATGTAGTACTTTAAAGTATGTTTACTTAGGTACTGTACACCACTGCTTGTGTTTAGGTTTTATACTCAGAGCACTTCATATTAGAATGACTATGAACAAGTGTAAAGTGTCCACCTGGGTGATGCACAGCAGACATTTTGTACTAGAATGCTCACCACACAGCAGCTATCAAAGCACTTAAGTATGTGTCATATATATTCATTCTCTGAGGCGATGGCTCAATACACACCCTGTCTCTCTCTCTCACCCAAGGCATGAATGTGACCTTACCCTCTCCACAGCAGGATGCACAGCGCCTCTCTCACTGTGTGCCTCGTTCCAGGTGTCTGAACATTCCAGGGTTCTCATCATCCCGGGGTTCTGAAGACTGGTCTTTGAAGGCTGGAAAAGGGAGATGGCAGGGGTCCCAGTACAGTCCAAGTTGACAAAGAGCCAAAGCTACTCAGAGGCCTGATATAGACTTAGACATGTTGGGCTAATAACAAGAACCCTTTAAAGTTAGCTGAACCCAACAGCCAATCCAACAACGCTGCAACCGACAGTATATGCCTATCCTGGCAGGGTATACAGTGGGGAGAACAAGTATTTGATACATTGCCGATTTTGCAGGTTTTCCTACTTACAAAGAATGTAGAGGTCTGTAATTTTTATCATAGGTACACTTCAACTGTGAGAGACGGAATCTAAAACAAAAATCCAGAAAATCACATTGTATGATTTTTAAGTCATTCATTAGCATTTTATTGCATGACATACTGTAAGTATTTGATACATCAGAAAAGCATAACTTAATATTTGGTACAGAAACCTTTGTTTGCAATTACAGAGATCATACGTTTCCTGTAGTTCTTGACCAGGTTTGCACACACTGCCGCAGGGATTTTGGCCCACTCCTCCATACATACATTCTTCAGATCCTTCAGGTTTCGGGGCTGTCACTGGGCAATACGGACATTCAGCTCCCGCCAAAGATTTTCTATTGGGTTCAGGTCTGGAGACTGGCTGGGTCACTCCAGGACCTTGAGATGCTTCTTACGGAGCCACTCCTTAGTTGCCCTGGCTGTGTGCTTCGGGTCGTTGTCATGCTGGAAACCCAGCCACGACCCATCTTCAATGCTCTTACTGAGGGAAGGAGGTTGTTGGCCAAGATCTCGTGATACATGGCCCCATCCATCCTCCCCTCAATACGGTGCAGTCGTCCTGTCCCCTTTGCAGAAAAGCATCCCCAAAGAATGATGTTTCCACCTCCATGCTTCACGGTTGGGATGGTGTCCTTAGGGTTGTACTCATCCTTCTTCTTCCTCCAAACACGGCGAGAGGAGTTTAGACCAAAAAGCTCTCTTTTTGTCTCATTAGACCACATGACCTTCTCCCATTCCTCCTCTGGATCATCCAGATGTTCATTGGCAAACTTCAGACGGGCCTGGACATGCGCTGGCTTGAGCAGGGGGACCTTTAATCCCTGACGGCGTAGTGTGTTACTAATGGTTTTCTTAGAGACTGTGGTCCCAGCTCTCTTCAGGTCATTGACCAGGTCCTGCCGTGTAGTTCTGGGCTGATCCCTCACCTTCCTCATGATCATTGGTGCCCCACAAGGTGAGATCTTGCATGAAGCCCCAGACTGAGGGTGATTGACCGTTATCTTGAACTTCTTCCATAATTGCGCCAACAGTTGTTGCCTTCTCACCAAGCTGCTTGCCTATTGTCCTGTAGCCCATCCCAGCCTTGTGCAGGTCTACAATTTAACCCTGATGTCCTTACACAGCTCTGTGGTCTTGGCCATTGTGGAGAGGTTGGAGTCTGTTTGATTGAGTGTGTGGACAGGTGTCTTTTTTACAGGTAACGAGTTCAAACAGGTGCAGTTAATACAGGTAATGAGTGGAGAACAGGAGGGCTTCTTAAAGAAAAACTAACAGGTCTGTGAGAGACAGAATTCTTACTGGTTGGTAGGTGATCAAATACTTATGTCATGCAATAAAATGCAAATTAATTACTTAAAAATCATACAATGTGATTTTCTGGATTTTTGTTGTATATTCCGTCTCTCACAGTTGAAGTGTACCTATGATACAAATTGCAGACCTCTACATGCTTTTTAAGTAGGAAAACCTGCAAAATCGGCAGTGTATGAAATACTTGTTCAAGGATTAAAATGACATCTAGATTTGAGTGATTTGTTGGTCAGATAGAGACTGTCTCTGCAGTCATTCTGGTGCATAAAGATATGGTCTGGCGTGTATCCCAGTTGGGTCTCCATTTGGGCTCCACAATAGAGAGCAATAGTAATGGGGTCTTTTTGTAGGCACCAACTCCACCATGGTTCGTTGGGCAAAGCCTATGGGGAAAATAATAGAATTTTTCTAAGGTTTTTGGATAAATGACCAAAATAAGGTCCATGGTAAACACAGGTTTAGGAGATCTATACTTATTGTTCTATGAGATAAGCATCACTTTCTTAAAATGTTGAATCATTTATGTGATAAAAAAAATCCTATAAAGCACATAAAAGGCTTCATAACTCATAAAGGTCATGTTAGCTGACTGATATTATCTCATAGAACATAACGTATAAGATCTCCTGAGCCTGTGTTAACCTCAGAGCATATTTCCTGCATTTATCCCACCACCCTATTAGTTTCCCCATTCATTTTCCCCATAGGAATGGCTGAACGAACCAGAGGTAACTCATTTACGGTTTTTAGGACTGGCGAGCTCTATTAATCACATTTTTGTTGAAATGTCAATATTCAATATCCAAAAATTGCAAAAGATGGTGCATTTTTCTTCAAATGCCATGAATGTCAAATTCAAATATAATAAGGGTCCCCTGGGAAACTCTGTTCAACACTTTGCTTCCTACTCTGTCACAATAACTTTTTCATTCGTTGTCATGCCAAACACCAGCAACCGTAGAATTGGAATACTAATTTTATTTCTAGGATTCCAACAGTTCACACAAATGTTTTGATCGAAGTCGTGAGTAAAATCGAAATCGCATATCGTGCACCCCTGGTCTCCATGGGTTACAGTGTTTGAGTGATGCACTCTAGTCTGATTTTCAATACATTTTTACTTCTGTCAACTGTGAGTGCCCCATCAATCCGCAGAGCAAAAGTCCAAACAGATTACCTGAGATAGATGAGTTTCTCTCCCTGAATGGGAGTAATGACTGTCTGTTCCATCAGGCTTGAAGCCATAGAAATAAAATCCATAGAATGGTCATCCCCATTCAAGTCAATGAAGTCTATTCTAGAGGATTTAATTCTATGGCACGGGCCATTCTCAGCAACACATCTACTGTATCTAGACTTCAATCTTCAGCCTGTGTACTTTTCTTGGAAGAGAAGTCTTTCAGGTCACGTTTCATCAACACCTCCAATAGAATACCTGAAGACCTGAAATAGAGAGTATTGGGGATTCTGTTTGGCTTGGTGTCGTGTCTTGTAATCTATCACCTATTGTACCTTCCCCCAATCCACCAGGGTAGCTTCAAGTACACTGTGTTTTCTTGAACCCCTTTAAGATTTCTAAGTTAGAGTCATTTATTTGATCTTTGCTGAAAGTATATATTCGTTAACCTTTTCAGAGGCTATTGCGGATCATCCACTGTTGGGAGGGCAATTTTATTTATGATTGGCTGAGACGGAAGAGTATAGGGAGTTGAATGGACTTCCTCCAGTTCGTGGTGCTTCAGTTACTTCCATTGGACATGTTCCCCCACAGGAACAGCTGACTATATAATGCCTCAGTAGAAAGAGCAACCTGGCAGTCAACTGTACCAGCATAGAACATACAGTAGTAGCAAGGACCAATCGATAGCTAGACACTTTTCAGAGGTTATTATACTTTACAAGCGTTGTTTTTGTGTGTGAAGGAGAGAGAGACAGATAGTTAATATTAGCATGAGCACACACACGTTCACTCACACACAAGATCACTCACACACACGTACACTCACAAACAAGATCACTCACGCAGGATACAAAAATACTTGCAAATCCAAATGTGTATTCCTTGTACATGTCAACCTGGATTGTATTAGTAAAACACTTGGATTGAGCTAATCAAATGGCAATGATTTCCCCCCCCCCTGCAGCAAACTAAGTATACATTTCACCACAACAGCAATCCAATAGCACAACACATTAAATCATAATGGCGGAGGCAGTACCTTATTGATATTTTCCTCACATAAAGAGCTACGTGTTCCCTTTGAAGTCGTTCTTTGAGGTTAAACTTCAAAAGAAAAAAGGGCGAAAGATGAAGGTAAGAGGAGAGAGAACCCTCACCAAACAGACGATCACACACTCCACTTATTAGCAATGTACACACGTACCCGCAAATACGCACGCAAGAATGAATACCCACACACGCATGAACACACACAAATGAACACTCGCACACATGAACTCATGCGCATGTGAACAAGCGTTCAACATGTCAGTTGGAAAAGTGAAATTCTATTCATGTTAAGCGGATCCAAATGACTGAATCGATCATATTGTAAAGTGTGAATGTTTAGCACCCATTGTGCATAGCTATCACCTCTCTCATATCTTCTCTGCTGATGAGAGGAGTTTTAAAGCCTGCTTTCTCTCTCTCTGGCTGGAGAAATCAATGCTCATACACTGGACAGTCTGGCCTAATGCTATCAATGCCTTTTAGAGCTCAGCTATAGGCTATTAGATAAGGGAAGCATACATTTTTCATTATTTCAATTAGTTTTTCCTCTCTTTCCTTTTCTATAATGGTTTATCCCTCTTTGAATCTTTACTGTTCCGGTAAACTGTGTGTGTGTGTGTGTGTGTGTGTGTGTGTGTGTGTGTGTGTGTGTGTGTGTGTGTGTGTGTGCGATTTCACACCCCTTCCCCTTGAGGTTCAGAGTCTAATCAACACACTCCTTCTGCCTTCCATTTTCTCCGCGCTTTTCCACATTCAGATGTTGTTCTCACGTACCCTATGTCTGTCACCAATGTTATATTCGGGAACCACAGCTGAAGGATGACTGAACTAGAGAGTTCAAGTGACGTCGGGGGACTCAAGTTAGATGCGTCTGATGGTATGCACACAGGGTTGAACCGCATGAATTATTAGGGCGCTGCAGAAGGATAACTATGATTAGGTAACATGGTGTCACTATGCAGACTGTGCTGTCTGTGGGAACTGACGTGCAGCAGTTTGAACCGGAGGAGACTTAAAGAAGTAACGTTAACCACAGGAGGCTGCGGAGGGGAGGACGGCACGTAATAATGAGCAAATGAAATGGCATCAAACACCTGGAAACCATGTGTTGTTTGATGTATGCGATTCCATTCGACTACTTCCGGCCATTACCACGAGCCCGTTACCACCTCCGCAATTAAGGTGCCACCAACCTCCTGTGACGTTCACCCTAATCAAAACATGACTTAATGTCCTTACTTTGAAAGTATATGGTCTGGAAGACTGTAATCCACAGATCAGAGTTGTATACTTTGTTTGGTTTGCTTTTCGGATGTGTTTACTTCCGTTTACTAACGTATACATGGTTGAGGGTCGAGGATATATTGAAACAACAAGGTATTTTCTACAGTCTTATTTCCACCCACTCTGGACTGCATCGTAGAGTACAACAACGCCGTAAACACAACGTGACTATGCCATCTGTTCAGTGCAGAGCTAAGAAAATAATCTATTTAATTTCCCAGAAGGCTGCAGGTGCTATCATTTATCTCATCTAGAGCGAGAGAGACTTCTAAAATATGTGAATGCAGACCTTCCGAATGAGATAAATCCACCTTACCGAGTCTTACTGCACGGCCTGCTGCACTGATGCTCAGTGGGATAGAGAGAGGGAAGGCAGCTTTGGCTTTAATCCACTGTCTTAGCTCAGAGTAGCCCTTTGCGTACACAAAAGCATCCACGCATGTACTCATGCACACCCCACTACTGGCCAAGCAGCCCCTACTCTACCTGCCTGTCAGCATCATAGATATAGATTCTATTTCTATGGCCAACATATCCTTGCCTCTTGGTGTGTGTCGGAACAGTACGCTGCCCCCTGTTGTTTCCTTTCAGAAAGATGGTATTTTGTGTTCACGTGACCGCGCTGGTAACTATGGCGTGTTTCGCTCTCTCTCTCTGGTATCTCTCTCTTTGGTATCTCTCTCTCACTCTCAATCTCTCCCCCTCCTTATTTTTCACATATGCATGCACAAACCCAAATACATAATAGAATATATATGCGGTAACATACACACTAAAAATACATCTACTCATTTACCCTCCACCACTAAGGCACTCTACCAGAAGGGTGTCGGGTGCTGCTGCTTGCCCCACAGCTTGCATGTCCAAAAAGGGAAGGCAATGCTAGGAGACAAGAGTAGCTGCAGAGTTCAACCAGGAGAATGCGCTCTGTGTTTCGAAACAGCATGATAGCTTTGAATTGGGCTTGACATCTTCTAGCGGGAGTGTGTCTTAAGGCCTGCGCCAGCGGAGCCGTGCTGGACTGTCAGCGTGGGAGGGAAACTAGTGGATCACTACTGGGATGGGACTGGCACGTTCTCCTGGCACTAGCTTGGGAGAGACGCACATGCATGCAAGTGCACACGTTGTAACGGTTTTCCTCCTGGGAGAGAGAGGCGGACCAAAATGCAGTGTGGTTATAGTTCATGTTTTTAATATAGGAAAACTCAACATGAACATAATACAAAACAATAAACTTGGCAAAACCGAAACAGCCCTATCTGGTGCAACAAACACAAAGACAGGAAACAACCACCCACAAAACCCAACACAAAACAGGCTACCTAAATATGGTTCCCAATCAGAGACAATGACTAACACCTGCCTCTGATTGAGAACCATATCAGGCCCAAACACAGAAACAGACAAACTAGACATCCAACATAGAATGCCCACTCAGATCACACGTATGACACACGTAGAAAGATGCATCTGCGTTCATATATGAGGTACATACACACATGCACATACAGGTAACTGCCAAAATAATGGAAACGCTTGAGTAAATGAGGGATGCGGAGTATATTGAAAACAGGTGCTTCCACACATGCTTAGGGTCATGCATAAAAATGCTGGGCAGGTCATTATTTTGGCTATGACCCCCTTGGATGACAATGCCCCCAATAGTATGATGAGCATAAAAATTATATAACCCATAAGCCATGACCGTCTCAGTCACCAGATCTCAACTCAATTGAACACTCTGGAGTGGCGCCCGAGACAGCGTTTCCCACCATCATCAACAAAACACCAAATTATGAAATTAAATGTGGAAGAATGGTGTCTCTTACCTCCAATAGAGTTCCAGACACTTGGAGAATCTTTGCCAAGGTTCATTGAAGCTGTTCTGGCTTGTGGCGGCCCAATGTCCTATTAAGACACTTTATGTTGGAGTTTCCTTTATTTTGGCAGTTACCTGTAAATATTAGAGTATGCACACATGCACAAACACAAATGGTTGAAAAGGTGTGTCAACTACATGTGCATCAGGGCATTTACCCTCAGCCAGAAGAAAGTGAAAAAGAGAGAGATGGAGAAAGAGATGTGCACAACACAACACATTGATGGGTAGACAAATAGTTGCGAAAGAGCCCTATTGAAAAAACAGGCGATTAAATATGCCAGTCCTACTGTAAAACACCAACGTTGAGTTTCACGTGGACGTTGATTAAGGCAGCCCCCTTTAAATGCGGATGACACATTTTGGTTAAATGCATTCAGTTGTGCAACTGACTAGGTATCCCCTTTCCCTTCTCTATTGGCACCCTATTCCACTATGAGTGCATTATATAGTGAATATGGAGCCATTTGGGATGCTCGCAATGCAGTCTTGCAGTAATTAAGTGCACAGCAGTTTTGCTACAGCTCCATTCTGAGTGAGTAATGTATTTCAATAATGATGTTGGCCCAAAAGGTTTGTTGTCATGGTCTGGGAACTGATCTATTCAATGCTGACCACTCTGACAGGGCTAAACTCTGCATATTTCCTCACTCCGCCCAGACATGGCATTAGTCTACACTGTGTGTCTGCTCGCAGGTATTTGTAAATGTGTCTGCAATCGCGTGAGTAAATGTGTGTGTGGAGTTGGCTACTCTCTTCCTGCTTACTGAGGAGGTTCTCAGTAGCAGCTCTGGTCCCTGAGGCTCTCACTCTACCCAGAACACAATGGCTGTTAATCCTGACTAAGGCAGAGGCAGCAAGTTGATTAGCAAACAACCACTTCCTCTCTCTGGCTGGCTTGTCTGGCTGTCCAGCTTTCTGTCTGTCCGGTTGACTGGCTGACTCTGTCTGTTTGTCTGTCTTGACATCCGTCCATCTGACTAGCTGGCTGGCTGGCTGGTTATCTGTCTGGCTGTCTGGCTGAATTCTCCAGTCAGGCTGGTTGAACTGGGGAGGAGAGGGCTGTGAGGGAATAGTTTTCAGCACCATGGACAGCAACTGCCTCCGCAATGTGTCATGTATACAGCTCAGTCGCTGTATACCATGCACTCTATAAGTGGTAGCTTCAAGTGGGCTCACACACACCATCCTCTACCTTGTGAATTAATTTATCTTAATTGATTGATTGATTGATTAGTTGATATACGTGATTGATTTTCTGTCTCCTTTCACAGCGATCATTGGCACTTTCTGGTGACTTTCTGTGGACAACATCTGCTGAGACTCTGATCTCAGAATAGAGGACCTACCAGCTGTCATGAACATCCGTGAGCTATGGCGCGCCATCATGTGGCATATTGCAACACCATAAGCAAGTAATCAACTTTTGTACTTACTGTCAAAATAGCTCAAACCTTGACACATCACTCTAAATCACAAATCCAAATCCAAAGAACTAAATCATGTTTCCAGGCCATCCTGTGAATGGAACAACAATCCCAGCCTTCCTGTTATACAGTCAATACAAGCACTCACAACATCGTTCAGCTTAATTGGCTACTTTTGCTTTCTGAATAAAACACTGTACAGACACTTTACCAGGAAAAAACACAACAGTGCAGCATTAGGTGTGTGTGCCATATGGCATCCTATTCCCTACAAAGTGCACTACTTTGGACCAGAGACTTATGGGCCATGGTCAAAAGTAGAGCACTATATAGGGAATATGGTGCCTTTTGGGACTCATTCTAGATGTGGATGTTTTCCCCCCGGTCTGTACCTTCCTAATATTGGCTCGCAGCTGCATTTAGTGGTAATGGGAGGAAATAGGGCTGTCCCTAGGGTTGGTTAGAGTAGAGTAGCACATCTCCGCACTCTCTCTCCAGACCTCCATTCTCTCTACTTAGCCCTCTCAACTTTGGCTTGATGCTTGGTGTTTACAGTACACTTCTCTACTGGGTAACACTTTATTTGGATAATCCATCCGTAGATGCTTTACGGACTAACTACAGTAATATTTAAACTAACTATCTACTTACCCTAGCTCTAACCCTAACCTTAAGCCTTATCCTAACCCTAAACTGAACCCTTACCTTAACCTTAGCCCTGATCTTAACCCTTACCCTAACCCTTATTCTAAACCTAATCCTAACCGTAACCTTACACTCTTAGAATAAAAGGTGCTATCTAGAACCTTAAAGGGTTCTTCGGCCCCATAGGATAACCTTTTTTGGGACAGACAAATAACCTGCAGTTGCTTGTCAACAGATAGGTTGTTGATAATATGGCTATCTATAAAGCATAATACAGATGGAAAATCCAGACTATCTAAACAAAGTGTGAATCTCCACTTTTCTACCATAATTGCCCTTTACTGACAACGTTCTCTGAACTTTAACATGTCATGATGCATGCTTCCAGAAGCTTTTAGAACTCATTATGACGTCCCAGAAGAGGTCAAGGTGAGAGGTTGTGGTGAACGTAGAGAGAGAGACGAGGGTGATACTGTGTTGTTGTTTTTGTCGCAATGCTTTGCTGTATCTTGGCCAGGTCGCAGTTGTAAATGTTCTCAACTGGCCTACCTGGCTAAAAAAAATCTTCTTACGGCTAGGCGTCCCGTCAGCGGGACACCTGACGACAACTTCCGGTGAAATTGGAGGGCGAGCAAATCAAATAAATAATCATACAAATGATGTATATTAAACATCTAGGTACAGTGCCTTGCGAAAGTATTCGGCCCCCTTGAACTTTGCGACCTATTGCCACATTTCAGGCTTCAAACATAAAGATATAAAACTGTATTTGTTTGTGAAGAATCAACAACAAGTGGGACACAATCATGAAGTGGAACGACATTTATTGGATATTTCAAACTTTTTTAACAAATCAAAAACTGAAAAATTGGGCGTGCAAAATTATTCAGCCCCTTTACTTTCAGTGCAGCAAACTATCTCCAGAAGTTCAGTGAGGATCTCTGAATGATCCAATGTTGACCTAAATGACTAATGATGATAAATACAATCCACCTGTGTGTAATCAAGTCTCCGTATAAATGCACCTGCACTGTGATAGTCTCAGAGGTCCGTTAAAAGTGCAGAGAGCATCATGAAGAACAAGGAACACACCAGGCAGGTCCGAGATACTGTTGTGAAGAAGTTTAAAGCCGGATTTGGATACAAAAAGATTTCCCAAGCTTTAAACATCCCAAGGAGCACTGTGCAAGCGATAATATTGAAATGGAAGGAGTATCAGACCACTGCAAATCTACCAAGACCTGGCCGTCCCTCTAAACTTTCAGCTCATACAAGGAGAAGACTGATCAGAGATGCAGCCAAGAGGCCCATGATCACTCTGGATGAACTGCAGAGATCTACAGCTGAGGTGGGAGACTCTGTCCATAGGACAACAATCAGTCGTATATTGCACAAATCTGGCCTTTATGGAAGAGTGGCAAGAAGAAAGACATTTCTTAAAGATATCCATAAAAAGTGTTGTTTAAAGTTTGCCACAAGGTGCTCTGGTCAGATGAAACCAAAATTGAAATTTTTGGCAACAATGCAAAAAGTTATGTTTGGCGTAAAAGCAACACAGCTCATCACCCTGAACACACCATCCCCACTGTCAAACATGGTGGTGGCAGCATCATGGTTTGGGCCTGCTTTTCTTCAGCAGGGACAGGGAAGATGGTTAAAATTGATGGGAAGATGGATGGAGCCAAATACAATGATCCAATACAATGATCCAAAACATAAAGCAAAATCTGCAATGGAATGGTTCAAAAATAAACATATCCAGGTGTTAGAATGGCCAAGTCAAAGTCCAGACCTGAATCCAATCGAGAATCTGTGGAAGGAACTGAAAACTGCTGTTCACAAATGCTCTCCATCCAACCTCACTGAGCTCGAGCTGTTTTGCAAGGAGGAATGGGAAAAAATGTCAGTCTCTCGATGTGCAAAAGACATACCCCAAGAGACTTACAGGTGTAATCGCAGCAAAAGGTGGCGCTACAAAGTATTAACTTAACCTTTCTGATCTCCCCATCCCGGATCCGGGATCGTGAATACAGACTCAAGGTCATTACCATAACGCAACGTTAACTATTCATGAAAATCGCAAATGAAATGAAATAAATATGCCATCTCTCAAGCTTAGCCTTTTGTAAACAACACTGTCATCTCAGATTTTCAAAATATGCTTCTCAACCATAAGGAAACAATAATTTGTGTAAAAGTAGCTAGCTAGCGTAGCATTTAGCGTTAGCATTAGCGTTAGCATCCAGCACGCAACATTTCAACAAAAACATAAAAGCCTTCAAATAAAATCATTTACCTTTGAAGAACTTCGGATGTTTTCAATGAGGAGATTCTCAGTTAGATAGCAAATGCTCAGTTTTTCCAAAAATATTCTTTGTGTATTAGAAATAGCTCCGTTTTGTACATCACATTTGGCTACCAAAAAAACCCGAAAATTCAGTCCTCAAAACGCGAACTTTTTTCCAAATTAACTCCATAATATCGACTGAAAACATGGCAAACGTTGTTTAGAATCAATCCTCAAGGTGTTTTTCACATATCTCTTCGATGATATATCGTTCGTGGAAGCATGGTTTCTCCTCTCAATCAAATGGAAAAATACTTGCACCTGGCTTTGCGCACCAATTTCGACGCAGGACACCAGGAAAATTGGAAAATGTAGTCTCTTATGGTCAATCTTCCAATGATATGCCTACAAATACGTCACAATGCTGCCGACATCTTGGGGAAACGGCAGAAGGTCTAAGCTTATTCCTGTCGCATTCACAGCCATATAAGGAGACATTAGAAAACAGAGCTTCAGAAATTCTGCTCATTTCCTGTTTGACGTTTCATCTTGGTTTCGCCTGTAGAATGAGTTCTGGGGCACTTACAGACAAAATCTTTGCAGATTCTGAAACTTCAGAGTGTTTTCTTTCCAAAACTGTGTGTATGCATAGTCGAGCATCTTTTCGTGACAAAATATCGCGCTTAAAACGGGAACGTTTTTTATCCAAAAATGAAATAGCGCCCCTAGAGATGCAACAGGTTTTAAGGGGGCTGAATAATTTTGCACGCCCAATTTTTCAGTTTTTGATTTGTTAAAAAAGTTTGAAATATCCAATAAATGTCGTTCCACTTCATGATTGTGTCCCACTTGTTGTTGATTCTTCACAAAAAAATACAGTTTTATATCTTTATGTTTGAAGCCTGAAATGTGGCAAAAGGTCGCAAAGTTCAAGGGGGCCGAATACTTTCGCAAGGCACTGTACATACAAGTGTCTTATATCGGTTAAAAGCTTCAGTTGTTGTTAATCTAACAGCATATGACTGATTTACAATAGGCTTTACAGCGAGAGCATTCCATGCGGTTGTTTGAGGATGGCGCCCCAGATCCAAATATTTTTCAACCAGCACAGGCTTTGTAAAATCAAAAATAGTGATTAAATATTCACTTACTTTTTGAAAATCTTCCTCTGATTTGCAAACCCAAGGGTCCCAGATACAACATGCATGGTCGTTTTGTTATATAAAATCCTTCTTTATATCCCAAAAAGTATGTTTAGTTGGCGCCATTGATTTTGAGTAATCCACTCGTTCAACATGCAGAGAAAGAATCCAAAAAGCTACCGCTAAACTTTGTTAAAACAAGTCCAAATGCGTTTCTATTGAATCCTCAGGTACCCTAAAATGCAATTAAACTATAGCATTCCATACGGAAGAAGTATGTTTAATAGAAAAGCTAAATTAGCAAGTGCGCATCTTCTTCGTCGCGCACGCACAGACTGATTTCCAACTCTGACTCCCTGTACCAAAACTCAAAATTCTTCCTAATTTGGGAAGAAACAAGCCTGAAACCTTGAACAAAGACTGTTGACATCTTGTGGACGCCATAGGAATTGCAATCTGGGAGCTGGAATTGCATAGGACCCATAGCTTTCCATTGAAAGAGCATGGGCTCTGGATTCTCTCTTACCATATCAATTCTTACCACATTATTTTAAAATTGCTCAAACTTCAAAGTGTTTTCTATTCAATGGTACTAATTATATACATATCCTGGCTTCTGGGCTTGAACACATTCTTATTTACAATGACGGCCTAGGAACAGTGGGTTAACTGCCTGTTCAGGGGCAGAACGACAGATTTGTACCTTGTCAGCTCGGGGGTTTGAACTTGCATCCTTTCAGTTACTAGTCCAACGCTCTAACCACTAGGCTACCCTGCCGCCCCTGTAAACTGGCAGTTTACTTTGGGCACGTCAATCAGACAGGAAGTGGAGAAAAATAAACCCTAGCCTGAAGAAGTTTTTAAATAAAGGTGAAATAAATAAAAAATAAAAATGAGGATGAGAAGGAGGATTGAGAAAGGGGGTTGGTTGCATGGAAATTGGGTTCATTTATGCAAAGTCCATTGATTTGACAGCAGGTCGAGACGTTAGTACACCTCTGTAGGAGGTGTACAAGATGTCATATGTCATCGAGTCCCGATAGTGTCCTTAACCAAGGTAGTGTATGTGTGAAACCCTCACAGAAAGAGAGGAAGTCACGGTTCATACTACATCACTAACGGCACGCACAAGGAGGGAATTCCATTTGTATGTTGTACTTACAGTAATACCAAACATAAACATGGCGGATTTAGTATTGGGTGAAGGCAAGTATATACTGTACCTTCTAGGAGCATATTATTACAACATTACAAAACACAGGTAGAGGTTGGCCACCTCTACACCTTGCTTTTGATTTCAGTGATTTATTCCGTATTCCCTTTTCAAGCTAAATTAAACAGATTGCACACCTACCTACATCTTAGTGTCACATGCTATACACCCCCATGTAGACTGACATATATTTAATGTCTGAGATCTATGTTTTCCTCTCTCTGGTCGTGAAAACACTTTGCTTAATCTGATGGTTTCCTCTAGGTGACCAATAGGGAACTGGAAAGGAATAAACAGGATTCCTTCTCACCACTTGACGTCTCGCCAAGACTTTAAAAAGCCAAGCAGGAAATCAGAGCTACTCAGGTTCACTGTAGGTTTAGACTGTTGGCTGCTTTAACCTTCCTCTACTGTCCTGGCTCTATTCATGGGGATACTATATGTTAATATCTAGGGTTGGGATCCAGTCGATTCAATTTCAACTCAGTATGAAGAATCAATATAAACGTTAAATTGTGTTTCCAGGCAATAGCATTTCTTCCCATCCTAAATTGGTTTAGACATGATTCTTCCGCCCCATGACTAAGTATAGCTAACTATTCTGCATGTAGCCCTTCCCGCTCAACAAGAAAACAAAAATAAATATTTGAACATTTTTAATTGACGATAACTATCTCTTGAATTGCATTTTGAATTCATCCCTCAGAAATACATATTCTTAAAATATACCCCAACCTCCTCTTAATTGTAATGGTTCCAACATGCTTGCTCCTCTTCAGCAACTTCCTTTTACACTTCCCTCTCTGCTCCTTCTATAAAGCTACTGTCACCCATGATAGTTTCTTCATTAATTTACACCTTCCAAAAGATTCCTACTCTTTTCAGATATCCAGAACAACAACAAAAACAACAGCCTAATGGTGATGATTTATTTTTTATTTTTTTATATAGGTAGTGGATGGAGGGGGTTGTGCATTTGGTCATCATCACAGGAGAGAATAGGAGAGGGGAGTGGCTCGGTTTCAAGGGTCAGGATAAGACCACACTACTCCATGGGAAGCTCTTTCCCACACGCATGCATGCGCACGCGCGCGCGCGCGCACACACACACACACATGCACACACACACACACACACACACACACACACACACAAAGAGTCTAACACAGGAAAAATAGCTCAAAATGAGCTCAGCAGGACTCTGAAGGGCTCTCTCTGCCCAGTGGGTTGACTTTCTAAGCCAGCTAAACTGTGTGAGCCAGCTAACAGTCCACATCCGCAGTAGAAGGACTATTTGTGTATGGAATGTGTGGTGAGGCATTTTTTAGGAATTGTAGGGCTGAAAGTATGGCTGAAATTAGATGGATTGATGTCAACACACAACTTTCACTAAATTTGGATTATTATGTGTGTCTGTGTCTCAAGTACGCCATTGTCTTTGTAATTTCAGAGACACACCATGTCTTAAGTGTGGGATTTACCTTATGGTATGGAGTGTAAGAGTCATCGAGCTACCCTAAAATGTGGTGAATGCGATTCCCTCTTCGTCCAGCTACTGTACTCTTCCATTACTATTGGACATGCAAGGACCACTGCTTCCATTATGAGAACTACTACATCCATTAAAGGACTACTACTTCCATTATGAGGACTACTACTTTCATTATGATGACTACTACTTCCATTATGAGGACTACTACTTTCATTATGAGGACTACTACATCCATTAAAGGACTACTACTTCCATTATGAGGACTACTACTTCCATTATGAGGACTACTACTTCCATTAAAGGACTACTACTTTCATTATGAGGACTACTACTTCCATTATGAGGACTACTACTTTCCTTATGAGGACTACTACTTCCATTAAAAGACTACTACTTTCATTATGAGGACTACAACATCCATTATGATGACTACTACTTCCATTATGAGGACTACTACTTTCATTATGAGGACTACTACATCCATTAAAGGACTACTACTTCCATTATGAGGACTACTACTTCCATTATGAGGACTACTACTTCCATTAAAGGACTACTACTTTCATTATGAGGACTACTACTTCCATTATGAGGACTACTACTTTCCTTATGAGGACTACTACTTCCATTAAAAGACTACTACTTTCATTATGAGGACTACAACATCCATTATGAGGACTACTACTTTCATTATGAGGACTACTACTTTCATTATGAGGACTACTACTTCCATTATGAGGACTACTACTTTCATTATGATGACTACTACTTCCATTATGAGGACTACTACTTTCATTATGAGGACTACTACATCCATTAAAGGACTACTACTTCCATTATGAGGACTACTACTTCCAATATGAGGACTACTACTTCCATTAAAGGACTACTACATCCATTATGAGGACTACTACATCCATTATGAGGACTACTACATCCATTATGAGGACTACTACTTCCATTAAAGGACTACTACATCCATTATGAGGACTACTACTTCCATTATGAGGACTACTACATCCATTATGAGGACTACTACATCCATTAAAGGACTACTACTTCCATTATGAGGACTACTTCTTCCATTATGAGGACTACTACATCCATTATGAGGACTACTACTTCCATTATGAGGACTACTACTTCCATTAAAGGACTACTACTTTCAATATGAGGACTACAACATCCATTATGAGGACTACTACTTTCATTATGAGGACTACTACATCCATTATGAGGACTACTACTTCCATTATGAGGACTACTACATTCGTTAAAGGACTACTACTTCCATTGTGAGGACTACTACTTCCATTATGAGGACTACTACTTCCATTATGAGGACTACTACTTCCATTATGAGGACTACTACTTCCATTATGAGGACTACTACTTCCATTATGAGGACTACTACTTCCATTAAAGGATGACTACTTCCATTATGAGGACTACTACATCCATTATGAGGACTACTACTTCCATTATGAGGACTACTACTTCCATTATGAGGACTACTACTTCCATTATGAGGACTACTACTTCCATTATGAGGACTACTAAATCCATTAAAGGACTACTACTTCCATTATGAGGACTACTACTTCTATTAAAGGACTACTACTTCCATTATGAGGACTTCTACATCCATTAAAGGACTACTACTTCCATTATGAGGACTACTACTTCCATTATGAGGACTACTACATCCGTTAAAGGACTACTACTTAGATTATGAGGAATACTACATCCATTAAAGGACTACTACTTCCATTATGAGGACTACTACTTCCATTAAAGGACTACTACTTCCATTATGAGGACTACTAAATCCATTAAAGGACTACTACTTCCATTATGAGGACTACTACTTCTATTAAAGGACTACTACTTCCATTATGAGGACTACTACATCCATTAAAGGACTACTACTTCCATTATGAGGGCTACTACTTCCATTATGAGGACTACTACATCCGTTAAAGGAATACTACTTTCATTATGAGGACTACTACTTCCATTATTAGGACTACTACTTCCATTATGAGGACTACTACATCCATTAAATGACTACTACTTCCATTATGAGGACTACTACATCCATTAAAGGACTACTACTTCCACTATGAGGACTACTACTTCCATTATGAGGACTACTACTTCCATTATGAGGACTACTACATTCATTATGAGGACTACTACTTCCATTATGAGGACTACTACATCCATTATGAGGACTACTACTTCCATTATGAGGACTACTACTTCCATTATGAGGATGACTACTTCCATTATGAGGACTACTCCTTCCATTATGAGGACTACTACTTCCATTATGAGGACTACTACATTCATTATGAGGACTACTACTTCCATTATGAGGACTACTACTTTCATTATGAGGACTACTACATCCATTAAAGGACTACTACTTCCATTATGAGGACTACTACTTCCATTATGATGACTACTACTTCCATTATGAGGACTACTACTTCCATCATGAGGACTACTACTTCCATTATGAGGACTGCTACTTTCATTATGAGGACTACTACATCCATTATGAGGACTACTACTTCCATTATGAGGACGACTACATCCATTATGAGGACTACTACTTCCATTAAAGGACTACTACTTTCATTATGAGGACTACAACATCCATTATGAGGACTACTACTTTCATTATGAGGACTACTACATCCATTATGAGGACTACTACTTCCATTATGAGGACTACTACATTCGTTAAAGGACTACTTCTTCCATTGTGAGGACTACTACTTCCGTTATGAGGACTACTACTTCCATTATGAGGACTACTACTTCCATTATGAGGACTACTACTTCCATTATGAGGACTACTACTTCCATTATGAGGACTACTACTTCCATTAAAGGACTACTACATCCATTATGAGGACTACTACTTCCATTATGAGGACTACTACATCCATTATGAGGACTACTACTTCCATTATGAGGACTACTACTTCCATTATGAGGACTACTACTTCCATTATGAGGACTACTACTTCCATTATGAGGACTACTACTTCCATTATGAGGACTACTACTTCCATTATGAGGACTACTACTTCCATTATGAGGACTACTACTTCCATTATGAGGACAACTACTTCCATTATGAGGACTACTACTTCCATTATGAGGACTACTACTTCCATTATGAGGACTACTACATCCGTTAAAGGACTACTACTTAGATTATGAGGAATACTACATCCATTAAATGACTACTACTTCCATTATGAGGACTACTACTTCCATTAAAGGACTACTACTTCCATTATGAGGACTACTACATCCGTTAAAGGAATACTACTTTCATTATGAGGACTACTACTTCCATTATGAGGACTACTACTTCCATTATGAGGACTACTACATCCATTAAATGACTACTACTTCCATTGTGAGGACTACTACATCCATTAAAGGACTACTACTTCCAATATGAGGACTACTACTTCTATTATGAGGACTACTACTTCCATTATGAGGACTACTACATTCATTATGAGGACTACTACTTCCATTATGAGGACTACTACATCCATTATGAGGACTACTACTTCCATTATGAGGACTACTACATCCGTTAAAGGACTACTACTTCCATTATGAGGACTACTACATCCATTAAAGGACTACTACTTCCATTATGAGGACTACTACATTCATTATGAGGACTACTACTTCCATTATGAGGACTACTACTTTTATTATGAGGACTACTACATCCATTAAAGGACTACTACTTCCATTATGAGGACTACTACTTCCATTATTATGACTACTTCTTCCATTATGAGGACTACTACTTCCATCATGAGGACTACTACTTCCATTATGAGGACTGCTACTTTCATTATGAGGACTACTACATCCATTATGAGGACTACTACTTCCATTATGAGGACGACTACATCCATTATGAGGACTACTACTTCCATTAAAGGACTACTACTTTCATTATGAGGACTACTACATCCATTATGAGGACTACTACTTCCATTATGAGGACTACTACATCCATTATGAGGACTACTACTTCCATTATGAGGACTACTACATCTGTTAAAGGACTACTACTTCCATTATGAAGACTACTACTTCCATTATGAGGACTACTACTTCCATTATGAGGACTACTACTTCCATTATGAGGACTACTACTTCCATTATGAGGACGACTACTTCCATTATGAGGACTACTCCTTCCATTATGAGGACTACTACTTCCATTATGAGGACTACTACTTCCATTATGAGGACTACTACTTCCATTAAAGGACTACTACTTCCATTATGAGGACTACTACATCCATTATGAGGACTACTACTTCCATTATGAGGACTACTACTTCCATTATGAGGACTACTACTTCCATTATGAGGACTACTACTTCCTTTATGAGGACTACTAAATCCATTAAAGGACTACTACTTCCATTATGAGGACTACTACTTCTATTAAAGGACTACTACTTCCATTATGAGGACTACTACATCCATTAAAGGACTACTACTTCCATTATGAGGACTACTACTTCCATTATGAGGACTACTACATCCGTTAAAGGACTACTACTTAGATTATGAGGACTACTACATCCATTAAAGGACTACTACTTCCATTATGAGGACTACTACTTCCATTAAAGGACTACTACTTCCATTATGAGGACTACTACATCCATTAAAGGACTACAACTTCCATTATGAGGACTACTACATCCATTAAAGGACTACTACTTCCATTATGAGGACTACTACTTCCATTATGAGGACTACTACTTCCATTATGAGGACTACTACATCCATTAAAGGACTACTACTTCCAATAAGGTTCTGAGCAGAAAGGCTGTGAAAACTGCTGTTTCCAGGTACTTCACATTGGACGCCTCCACAATCGATTTCCTGAGCCATTAATGCTATGGATTCACCTCCCTGCTGCGCAATGGTCACACTGTAGCAGAAACACACACACACACACACACACACACACACACACACACACACAGACACACACACACACACACACACACACACACACACACACACACACACACACACACACGTACCCACACACAGACAAACATACACAGAGACACACTGACACACAGGTCTGCTCCATACATGAGCAGCATGGTATTGATAGCCAGGTGTGAGGGCTCTTCAGTGAAAGTACTTCCATTAGCGTTCCCACTGAAAAGGGCTGCTGTAAAGATATATATATATATATATATATATATATATATATATATATATATATATATATATATGCAGTACCACTCAAAAGTCTGGACACACCTACTAATTCAAGGGTTGTTCTTTATTTGTATTGTATTTTACTATCTACATTGTAGAATAGTAGTGAAGACATCATAACTATGAAATAACACATATGGAATCATGTAGTAATCAAAAAAGTGTTAAACAAATCAAAATATATTTTATATTTGAGATTTTTCAAGGTATCACCCCTTTGCCTTGATGACAGCTTTGCACAGTCTTGAAATTCTTTAAACCAGCTTCATGAGGTAGTCACCTGGAATGCATTTCAATTAACAGGTGCCTTTTAACCTCTTGTGTGTAGGGGGCAGTATTTTGACGTTTGGATGAAAAATCTACCCAAATGAAACTACCTATTTTTCAGGCCCAGAATCTAGAATATGCATATAGGATAGAAAACACTCTAAAGTTTCCAAAACTGTCAACATATTGTCTGTGAGTCTAACAGAACTGATATTGCAGGCGAAAACCTGAGAAAGAGAGAGACAAAATCTCTGAGAGAGAGACAAAATGTCTGCTCCACTCTGTTGGCGCATGCAAAACGCTGCTGGCACCCAGCCATCCAATGATGCGATGTGATCTTTCTCGCTAATTTTTCAAAATAAAAGCCTGAAACTATGTCTAAAGACTGTTCACAACATGTGGAAGCCATAGGAACATGGAATCTAGTTGATATCCTTTTAAATGGAGCGAAGGCAGGCAATGGAACAGAGAGGTTTTCCTCAGGTTTTCATGCGCCAACAGAGTGGGGCAGACATTTTGTCTCTCTCTCAGAGATTTTGTCTCTCTCTTTCTCAGGTTTTCGCCTGCAATATCAGTTTTGTTATACTCACAGACAATATTTTGACAGTTTTGGAAACTTTAGAGTGTTTTCTATCCTAATCTGACAATTATATGCATATTCTAGATTCTGGGCCTGAGAAATAGGCAAACATCAATTTCCTATGCACATGTGATTCAAATACGTTTCACTCCATTACACCGTGACAGGGTGGAATAGTTTTAGTTATTGCCTTAACATTAATTTGAACGTATTAATCATTTAGTCTTATCTTACCATTACCTTAAACATATAAATCATATGGATTTCTATAACAATAGTATTGCAAGAACAGCTCAAACAAGCAAAGAGAAAGGACAGTCCATCAGTACTTTAAGACATGAAGGTCAGTCAAAACAAAAAATGTAAGAACATTGAACGTTTCTTCAAGTGCAGTCGCAAAAACCATCCAGCGCTATGATGAAACTGGCTCTCATGAGGACCGCCACAGGAAAGGACAACCCAGAGTTACCTCTGCTGCAGAGGATAAGTTCATTGGAGTTAACTGCACCTCAGAGTGCAGCCCAAATAAATGCTTCACAGAGTTTAAGCAACAGACACATCTCAACATCAACTGTTCAGAGGAGACTGCATGAATCAGGCCTTCATGGTTCGAAGTGCTGCAAAGAAACCATTACTAAAGGACACCAATAGGAACAAGAGACTTGCTTGGTCAAGAAACACAAGCAAGGGGCATTAGACTTGTGGAAATCTGTCCTTTGGTCTGATGAGTCCAACTTTTAGATTTTTGGTTCCAACTGCCGTGTCTTTGTGAGACGCAGAGTAGGTGAACGGATGATCTCCTCATGTGTGGTTCCCACCGTGAAGCGTGGAGGAAGAGGTGTGATGGTGTGTGGTTGCTTTGCTGGTGACACTGTCAGTGATTTATTTAGAATTCAAGGCACACTTAACCACAGCATTCTGCAGCGATATGCCATCCCATCTGGTTTGCACTTAATGGGACTATCATTTGTTTTCAACAGGACAATGACCCAACACACCATCAGTCTGTGTAAGGCCTATTTGACCAAGAAGGAGAGTGATGGAGTGTTGCAACAGATGACTTGGCCTCCACAATCACTTGACCTCAACCCAATTGACATGGTTTTGGATGAGTTGGACCGCAGAGTGAAGAGAAAGCAGCAGGAACTCCTTCAAGACTATTGGAAAAGCATTCTAGGTGAAGCTGGTTGAGAGAATGCCAACAGATTGCATAGCTGTTATCAAGGCAAATTGTGGCTACTTTGAAGAATCTCAACTATAAAATATATTTTAATTTGTTTATCACTTTTTTGGTTACTGCATGATTCCAAATGTGATTTTTCATATTTTTGATATGTAGAAAATAGTAAAAATAAAGAACAACCCTTGAATGAGTGACTGGTTTTGACTGGTACTGTAAATACAACAAGGCAATGTAAAGATAGCATGGCTGTGTTGATAAATATAGAACAGGTATACTCTTGAGCTGGGGAGTTGTCTGCACAACACCTGAGTCCATTATATCGGCTCGACCACTCTCATACCTATTTCCAATGTGTGAATAATGCATTATTTATTTACGCACACATGGACACACACTAGGCCCAATGAAAGATTGATTCAGGCACTCAAACACAAGTTATGGAGTGTCCTTTCCCACCGGGCTGCACATGAGAGAGAGAGAGAGAGAGAGAGAGAGAGAGAGAGAGCTAACACTAACCCTGCTGTGATTGGCTACTGGGCTTAATGTCACACGGATAGAGCGATTATCCGGACGTACAGATGGAGAGGGAGAGAGAGAGGGAGAGCGAGAGAGGATCAGATTGGCCCATAAAATACTCGTGATATCCTGCTGTGTTTGGCTTCCTGCGCTTACTCTCAGGACCCTCCTAAGAAATAGAGATGTTACAGGGATTTCAGGCCATTTTGGACTCACGACCGAGTTCCAAACTGCCTCTGGAAGCAACGTCAGCACAATAACTGTTTGTCGTGAGCTTCATGAAATGGGATTCCATGGCTGAGCAGCCGCACACAAGCCCAAGATCACTATGCGCAATGCCAAGTGTCAACTGGAGTGGTGTCAAGCTCGCCGCCACTGGAGTCTGGAGCAGTGGAAACGCGTTCTGGAGTGATGAATCACATTTCACCATCTGGCAGTCTGACGGACGAATCTGGGTTTGGCGGATGCCAGGAGAACGCTACCTGCCCCAATGCATAGTGCCAACTGTAAAGTTTGGTGGAGGATGAATAATTGTCTGGGGCTATTTTTCATGATAGTTCCAGTGAAGGGAAATCTTAACATTACAGCATACAATGACATTCTAGACGATTCTTTGCCTCCAACTTTCTGGCAACAGTTTAGAGAATGCCCTTTCCTGTTTCAGTATGACAATGCCCCAGTGCACAAGGCGAGGTCCATACAGAAATGGTTTGTCGAGATTGGTGTAGAAGAACTTGACTGGCCTGCACAGAGCCCTGACCTCAACCAAATCGTACACCTTTGGGATGAATTGGAACACCGACTGTTTTTGCCAGGCCTAATCGCCCAACATTAGTGTCCGACCTCACTAATGGTCTTGTGGCTGAATGGAAGCAAATCCCAGCAGCAATGTTCCAAAATCTAGTGGAAAACCTTTCCCAGAACAGTGGAGGGTGTTAAGGGTGCAAAGGGGGGATTAATGCTCGTGATAATGCCAGTGATTTTGGAATGAGATGTTCGACAAGCAGGTGTCTACATACTTTCGGCCATGTAGTGTATTTCTGCATCTCTCCGTGGCCTCTGGATAGTGGTCAATACACCTCCTAATTAATCTCTTCTTCCTCACGACCAGACTTAGAGACACCATTACTGGAAAGCCAGGGTGTGTGTGTGTGTGTGTGTGTGTGTGTGTGTGTGTGTGTGTGTGTGTGTGTGTGTGTGTGTGTGTGTGTGTGTGTTGTGTGTGTGTGTGATCTTAAAAGGAAAGAAAATGTAACCCGCCCAAACCCCCACTAATCTACTCACTGGGTTATCTCCCAGTAAAGGAGCTTACAGACAGACAGGGCATTGGCTACCCCATGGGGGTCCCCAGATGTACAGTAGGACACATACACACACACACACACACACACACACACACACACACACACACACACACACACACACACACACACACACACACACACACACACACACTCCACTGCTTTCCAGTAAGGCACAATTGGCTGCCACTGCATTTTCTTGACACAGAGTCACACAGTAGTGAAATGAGTGTAACGAACTGAAAATATTTTTTTTGACTTTGTATGTCTGTCTGTGTATGTCACATGACAGTTTGTTGGTGAACGATCAAGTGTAGAAGTGTAATGCTTGGTGCAGATGGTGTTGGTCTACGATCTTGTTGTTGGATAGTCATGGATCACCAGATGATCCGTGACTGGTATTTGGCCCAATTTGCATCATGTAGTATTTGGGTCAATGCAATAAGCCTGGTTAAGTACTGGGGCCACCAACTATGACCACTGATCCCACTGATGGGGATCAAACCTCAGTAGGGGGATCAGTCAAACCCCTCTAATACTGGGATGGCCTGTTGCCTGGCAGGGCTGCTGAGCGTACAGGCTTTAGTTCCAGCCCAGCGCCAACACTGATTGTATCATTTTAAAAATCAACTCACTTCTTCAATCAAGATCATCATTAGTTAAATCAGGTTTCTTAGGGCTGGGCTGGAACCAAAAACCTGTACTTATTGCAGCCAGAGGAGGGTATTATACAGAAAGCTGTTGATGGACGTTAGAGTGCTGAGTCTTCAGGCCCACCCCCCTGAGGCTAGCGCTAGCTCCTTACAGAACGACAGCTACTGCTGCTGCTGTACATGTTGTACACACATACACACACACACAAAAGACACAACCGCGCACACACACACACACACACACACACACACACACACACACACACACACACACACACACACACACACACACACACACACACACACTGCTGCTGCTCTATGCTACTGTTTGGTCACACTTCAAAGGGCCAACACCTTTTGGTAGGGTGAGATTCATATCGATTGGTCCACTGTTGCTTTGAATAATTTTTCCTTCAATTAGTTGATCTATACATAGTAGAAAGGATTGATATAAGGCAGTGATAGCTGCCAGATATCAGTAATCTGAGAAACTGTGTCAGATAGAGTGTGTGTGTGTGTGTGTGTGTGTGTGTGTGTGTGTGTGTGTGTGTGTGTGTGTGTGTGTGTGTGTGTGTGTGTGTGTGTGTGTGGACTTTTGTTTCCTGGTCACTACACTTGTTGTGGACAGTCCAGCTCAGTACTATCTAAAATTGATATAATCCTTACAAACAATATTTAATAAGATGTGTGTACACTACAGTACAGTAGTATTTGTATTTATTATGGATCGCCATTAGCCAAGGCAGCAGCTACTCCTCCTGGGGTCCAGCTAAATTAAGGCAGTTTATACAATTTTAAAAACGTTACAATACATTCACAGACCGTGTGCCCTCAGGCCCCTACTCCACCACTACCACATATATACAGTACACAATCCATGTGTCAATGTATGCTATCGTGTGTGTGTGTATGCTTGTGTCTGTGCCTATGTTTGTGTTGCTTCACATTCGCCACAAGGTTTTTTTAAATTTCGTCTGTTTTTAAAATCACATTTTACTGCTTGCATGAGTTACTTGATGTGGAATAGAGTTCCATGTAGTCATGGCTCTATTTAGTACTGTGCACCTCCCATAGTCTGTTCTGGACATGGGGATTATGAAGATACCTCTTGTGGTAGCCTAGCCTATCAGAGGAGGGATGGAGAAACTGTTTCAACGCAGCCTGTGTGTTTGCAATTGTGACTTCTATTGTTTATCCCAGTAAAATGAAATAGTGTGTTAAATCAAATGTACCCTTCTCAAATAGGTATAAAAGCAAGGAGTGAAAATTGCCTGCCTGACATGCGGGTGTGCGGTACGGGCACCGATAACTCCAACTGTCAGTAATGTAGGCGGTAGAGAGGATGTGCTTTGACAATGACTACAATACCACATCCAGACTCAATGAATGATATCCTGTATCAATTCCAGGTCGAATCATTGTAACACCAGAAATCCTCTCCCTCCCTCTCCCAATCCCCCCCATCTCTCTCTCTCTCTCTCTCTCTCTATCTCTCTTTCTCTCAAATGAAATATGTTTTAATGTCATGAATGACAAGGTCAATAACACACAATACCCCATCCTTTCTTTAAATACATTTTTGCCAATGTACTAACAATAAAAAACTGAAATATTACATTTACATAAGTATTCAGAACCTTTACTCAGTACTTTGCTGAATCACATTTGGCAGAGATTACAGCCTCAAGTCTGCTTGGGTATGACGCTACAAGCTTGGCACACCTGTGTTTGGGAAGTTTCTCCCATTCTTCGATGCACATCCTCTCAAGCTCTGTCAGGTTGGATGGGGAGCGTCGCTGCACAGCTATTTTCAGGTCTCTCCAGCGCTGTTCAATCGGGTTCAAGTCGGGCCCTGGCTGGGCCACTAAGGGATATTCAGAGACTTGACCCGAAGCCACTCCTGCGCTGTCTTGGCTGTGCGCTTAGGGTCATTGTCCTTTCGGAAGGTGAACCTTTGCATAAGTCAGAGGTCCTAAGCGCTCTGGAGCAGGTTTTCATCAAGGATCTCTCTGTACTTTGCTCCGTTCATCTTTGCCTCAATCCTGACGAGTCTCCCCGTCCCTGCCGCTGAAAAACATCCCCACAGCATGATGTTGCCACCACCATGCTTCACCGTAGGGATGGTGCCAGGTTTCCTCCAGACGTGATGCTTGGCATCGCAGGCCAAAGAGTTCAATATTGGTTTCATCAGACCAGAGAATCTTGTTTCTCATGCTCTGAGAGTCCTTTAGGTGCCTTTTGGCCAGCTCCAAGTGGGTTGTCATGTGCCTTTTACTGAGGAGTGGCTTCCACCTGGCCACTCCTCTGATTGATAGAGTGCTGTAGAGATGGTTGTCCTACTGAAAGGTTCTCCCATCTCCACAGAGGAACTCTGTCAGAGTGACCATCAGGTTCTTGGTCACCTCCCTGACCAAGGCCCTTCTCCCCCGATTGCTCAGTTTGGCCGGGGGTCAGCTCTAGGAAGAGTATTGGTGGTTCTAAACTTCTTCCATTTAAGAATGATGGAGGCCACTGTGTTCTTTGGTAGCCTTCCCCAGATCTGTTCCCCAACACAAACCTGCCTCGGAGCTCTACGGACAATTCCTTCGACCTCATGGCTTGGTTTGTGCTCTGATATATACCGTCAACTGTGGGACATTATATACACAGGTGTGTGCCTTTCCAAATCATGTCCAATCATTTGAATTTTTCACAGGTGGACTCCAATCAAGTTGTAGAAACATCTCAAGGATAATTAATGGAAACAGGATGCACCTGAGCTCAATTTCGAGTCTCATTGCAAAGGGTCTGAATACTTATATATAATACGTTTAAGGCTGTAATGTAACAAAATGTGTAAAAATAATACATTCCAAACGCACTGTAAATATTTACCCCAGTGAAATTGTTACATTCATATGATATTTTGAGTGTATATATATGACAAAATGGCTTCCATGACAAAGTGGCTTCCATCTTGCCATACACAAATATAAATATAAATGTATATTTAATATACACTACCATTCAAAAGTTTGGAGTCACTTACAAATGTCCTTGTTTTTGAAAGAAAAGTTTTTGTCCATTATTAAAATAACATAACATTTATCAGAAATACAGTGTAGACATTGTTAATGTTGTAAATGAAAAAAAACAGCTGATTTTATTTATGGAATATCTACATATCTACATAAGCGTATAGAGTCCCATTATCAGCAACCAGTGTTCAGTGTTCAGTGTTCCAATGGCACGTTGTTAGCTAATCCAAGTTTATAATTTTAAAAGGCTAATTGATCATTAGAAAACCCTTAGCAATTATGTTAGCACAGCTGAAAACTGTTGTCCTTAAAGAAGCAATAAAACTGGCCTTCTTCAGACTAGTTGAGTATCTGGAGCATCAGCATTTGTGGGTTAGATTATAGCCTCAAAATGTCCAGAAACAAAGACCTTTCTTCTGAAAGTCGGCAGTCTATTCTTGTTCTGAAAAATGAAGGCTATTCCATGCGAGAATTTGCCTTAAAAAATGAAGATCTCGTACAACACTGTGTACTACTCCCTTCACAGAACAGCGCAAACGCTCTAACCAGAATAGAAAGAGGAGTGGGAGACCCGGTGCACAACTGAGCAAGAGGACAAGTACATTATAGTGTCTAGTTTGAGAAACAGACACATCACAAGTCCTCAACAGGCAGCATCATTAAATAGTAACCAAAAAAGTGTTAAACAAGTCATAATATATTTTAGATTTTAGATTCTTCAAAGTAGCCACCCTTTGCCTTGATGACAGCTTTGCACACGCTTAGCATTCTCTCAACCAACTTCACCTGGAATGATTTTCCAACAGTCTTGAAGGAGTTCCCACATATGCTGAGCACTTGTTGGCTGATTTTCCTTCACTCTGCGACCCAACTTATCCCAAACCATCTCAATTGGGTTGAGGTTGGGTGATTGTGGAGGCCAGGTCAGCTGATGCAGCACTCCATCACTCTCCTTCTTGGTCAAATAGCCCTTACACAGCCTGGAGGTGTGTTGGGTCATTGTCTTGTTGAAAAACAAATGATAGTCCCAGTAAGCGCAAAACAGATGGGATGGCATATCGCAGCAGAATGCTGTGGTAGCCATGCTGGTTAAGTGTCACTGACAGTGTCACCATCAAAGCACCCCCACACCATCACACCTTGTCCTCCATGCTTCTAGGTGGGAACCATACATGCGGAGATCTTCCGTTCACTCTGCGTCTCACAAAGACTTGGTGGTTTGAACCAAAAATCTAAAAGTTGGACTCATCATGCCAAAGGACAGATTTCCACAAGTCTAATGTCCCTTGCTCATGTTTCTTTGCCCAAGTAAGTCTCTTCTTCTCATTGGTGTCCTTTCGTTGTGTTTTCTTTGCAGCAATTCGACCATGAAGGCCTGATTCACGCAATCTCCTCTGAACAGTTGATGTTGAGAAGTGTCTGTTACTTGAACTCCGTGAAGCATTTATTTGGCTGCAATTTCTGAGGCTGGTAACTCCAATGAACTTATCCTCTGCAGCAGAGGTAACTCTGGGTTTTCCTTTCCTGTGGCGGTCCTCATGAGAGCCAGTTTCATCATATTACTTGATGGTTTTTGCGACTGCACTTGAAGATACTTTCTTGAAGGGCAGTCAGTCCGGAAAATGTAAAGTAATGAAGGACTGTCATTTCTCTTTGCTTATTTGAGCTGTTCTTGCCATAATATGGACTTGGTATTTTACCAAATAGGGCTAGCTTCTGTGTACCACCCCTACCTTGTCACAACACAAATGATTGGCTCAAACACATTATGAAGGAAAGAAATTCCACAACTGTTAATTGAAATGCATTCTGGGTGACTACCTCATGAAGCTGGTTGAGAGTATGCCAAGACTGTGCAAAGCTGTCATCAAGGCAAAGGGTGGCCATGGGTAATATATTTTGATTGGTTTAACACTTTTTTGGGTTACTACATGATTCCATATGTGTTAATTCATAGTTCTGATGTCTTCACTATTATTCTACAACGTAGAAAATAATAAAAAATTAAGAATAACTGAGTAGGTGTGTCTAAACCTTTGACTGGTATTGTAACTGGAAATCTTGATTTCTTTATGAAAACAAACCTTCCCCCGTCCGCCTGACTGCTTTGGTTCTTCTATCATACCCCAATGTCTTTTTTGTGCTTTGAATTATCAAGCTTTCATTTTATGGGATGTTTGGAAACATCATTCAGCTGTTTTACTCCCTCCCAGATGTTTCCATTACCTGTTATGAGGATTTATAAACACCAACCTCTTATGGCGTAGTTGTGTTGTCATTTAAACTGAAAGTGGCGATGATGAGGTAGAAGGAGTAGAGCCGTTCACGGATTGTCTGGAGGAAGACAAGACTGATTCACAGGACAACATAAATGTTTATTGTATTTGCAGTGTAGGCATGATTCAGCAACTTCCTGGACACTAAACTCTTTGGTAATACATGAACTAGGTTATTATCCTCATCGTCTTAAGTCAGATGACGGCACTGAATTCAGTTGAGGGACTAGCGTTGCGTAGGAGTGACGCCACCTAACGTGAGACAATGATGATAATCTAGCGTATTTCATTATTTAGATATTCAGTATTCTGCTCCACTTCCTATAGTGTTGTGTTTGTCAGGTCATGTACTATATATGTTGTGATGATGTCAGAGCAGCTGTCAGGGCAGCTCACAGATTACTGCACCTGTACATAGCCCACCTATAATTTAGCCCAAACAACTACCTCTTTCCCTACTGTATTTATTTTATTTTATTTATTTATTTTGCTCCTTTGCACCCCATTATTTTTATTTCTACTTTGCACATTCTTCCACTGCAAATCTACCATTCCAGTGTTTTACTTGCTACATTGTATTTACTTTGCCACCCTGGCCTTTTTTTGTCTTTACCTCCCTTATCTCACCTCATTTGCTCACATCGTATTTAGACTTGTTTACACTGTATTATTGACTGTATGTTTGTTTTACTCCACGTGTAACTCTGTGTCGTTGTATGTTTCAAACTGCTTTGCTTTATCGTGGCCAGGTCGCAGTTGTAAATGAGAACTTGTTCTCAACTAGCCTACCTGGTTAAAGAAAGGTGAAATAAAATGATGGCAGTGAGAGAAGCAGACCTGGGTTTGCCTGGAGTGCCAGATGGACTGGGAGGCTCTTTTGTGACTTTTCTATTGGTTCCATTGCGTCAGGCAAGCTCAATCAAGCCAGGTTTAACTATTTGAAAATATTCCAGATAGTATTTGAAACCCTGGTCAGAGAGGTAGTGAGAGAAGAAGAGCATTTGGAGAGCAATTTGTCCGCCATTTTGTTGGTCGAGGGGATCACTCCGGGACAATTAGGCTTACCGGCTGACCCTCATCCGTTTCCATGGGGACTGAAAAACCATTTCTGCCCATTATTGAGATTACAGTCTTATCTGCTTTTGTTCTATTTTGGAATTGCGTGAGCAGACTGTCACTGCTAGGAACAGGACTGCTGTTATCACCATCATACCACCTTATCTGCTGGTCCAATCATTTACCATTACTGGAGATACTAGAGCAATCATATTACTACTATTGCTTCTGCTACTGCTACTACTTCTACTTCTATTACTACTACAACTAGGATTACTTCTACTACTTCTGCAGCTATGTGCCTTTGTAATGTATTTGTAATAGTAGAATTTTTTGGTTAATAATATTTCATTGTATTTTCAATAAATGGTAGCAAAATGGTAGCTCAGGTCCCCTGTATGTCATGGCCCTGTAGCCCTGACTAGTATAAAAATAGACCCTATCATTGTGTCCCAAATGGCACACTATTCCCAATCTAGTTCACTACTTTTGACGAGGGCCTATGACTAGATCCCAACAGTATAGTCCCTTCCCAAGTTATTGCACTATGTAGGGAATAGGGTGCTATTCGGGATGCCGCCTTAGAGGTTCAACACCAATCATTAGTCTTCCACCATCTTTCCTGGCTGCTTCCCTTCACATTCCAGGAGAGGACTCATTTGGATTTCCTGGCGGACTGAAAGATAGTGACTACTTTCTCTCTGTTTCTCTTTCTGTTTCTGTGTTCTCTCTCTCTCTCTCTCTCTCTCTCTCTCTCTCTCTCTCTCTCTCTCTCTCGCTCTCTCTCTCTCTTTCATTTTTTCTTTCTTTCTCTCTCACTCTCTCTGTCATTGTTTCTGGCTGGGATGCGACATAAACTTCATGCCATAGTATCTGTTCTAGTCAGACACGTTTTTCTTCCTACATGCTGCCATGTCCAAGTTGTGCGATTCTGACTCCATTTAAAAAATGACATGGATTAGCCGCCAAGGAAACAAAAATTATACTTTTTTTCACTTTTTTCCATCTGCAAAATATTTTCAAGAGTGAAAGTTTCCCCATTAAAATGTTCTGGGACTCAGTTCAGTTCTGTTAGTGTGGAGAACATACCGGAGGGAAGTTAATGTGATTTTGCGGGAGCAGATTAAAAATGTCTTTCATGGTCGCATTCCAATATTAGTCCAGAGCTAAGCCTGAATCACTGTTCCTTTTGTGCTTAACCTCATAACGTCAAGAGACCCATAGTCACTCTGAACATGGATATTCATGGAGATTCACCTCTTCTGCCAGAGAAAGTTAGCTGTTTTAAACTGTTATGTGGAAAGGGAGGGGTGCGCCAGTGAATACTATGGAGCAAAGAGGAAAAAACAGAGCTATTGCGGAAACAAATATATGTAGATAAAATAATGACTGATCCAGCCAGTGACTGATTCGCATTCAATTTAAATGACCTCTGTGCCGCCACGCGTCTCGCAGGGGAATGCTTCAATCACTGCACTCTCCTCTTCTCAGTCAATCCGACAGGGATTAGGAGGCCCAATCAATTACAAGCTCAGCCGAGAAGCAGCCAGCGTCTCTCTCTCTCCGTCCTGTATCCCTGTCGCTCCCTCTCTCTCTCTCTTTCTCACCCTCTGCACTCTTGGGAAAAAAAGGACTAGCTAGAACTTAAAATGGTTCTTCAGCTGTACCCATAGGTGAACCCTTTGAATAATAATTTTGGGTTCCATAAAGAACCCTTTCCACAGAGGGCTCTACATAGATCCCAAAAGGGTTCTACCTGGAACCAAAAAGGGTTCTTCTATGGGGACAGCCGAATCACCACCAATATCTTGTTGGCTAGGGTTGAGTCGGGGAGGGGTGTCAATTTTACGTAATAACTGAGACTATTGATCATATTTCGTAATGGTAATGTGGTGTTGTTTAGTGTTACGAGGAGTGTGAGAATGATGGTGCATCCTCACTAAAATACTGTATATTTTGTCTGTACGTTATGAGCTCCATGTTACTATATAACTGCATGCTTTTACTGTACATGCCTTATTGATGGTAGCATGCTGGTATTTCATGCCTATTACGCATTGTGTTTATCTGGCCCTTTTGGCATAGTTCATCAGTATTTTACATGTTCAGGCCAGGAGGTAAAATCTCTCCCCATTACTCTTTATGGGTCTAGATGGCTAACAGCTAGTCATTGCTTACTACTCACTCAAGATGGCTGACCAGTGAAGTCATCACATCTAGAGTCATTTTCTGGCCACAACTAAGATGGCCTTTGTTGACGTACTAAGATTGTTGGCCACATAGCATGCTATCACCTAGGCGCTAGCCCTAATGCTAACTTGCCTATACAGTACATACTACCGTACACTATTACCTATAGCTTGAGGATGCCTATTACCAGCCAATACTATTAGCATGCTAGCATTGGCAATGCTATTATAGCCATTACTACTGTGTTGTAGCCCATTGCTATGCCATTGTTGCTTTGTATTTATTATATCACTGCTAGTACTAATGTACAGTATAGCTAACGCTGCTGTTACTCTGTTGCAATATATATTCCTGTTTCTTCTGTTCCATTACAAAAATCACTATCACTTACACCAGAGGTCTTGAACCTTTTCGTGCTCAGAGATAAATAAATAAATTCACATCTTGTCTTACCATCAGGCGAACGATAATGGCAAGGAGAAGAAATCAACATTTTAAAATGAATAGATTTGGCAGATAGTTTTTCATTATTTGACCTCCGAACATTATTATTGCAAGAGGATGTGTAACTCCAAAGCAGTGGCGATCGGTGCCGTTTAAGATGAGGGAAGATGATTTTTTATATTTATGAACAGGGCCTTATTTCTATTACAGCATATTGGATGACTGTCATTCCTATTCCATTCACCCAGTTCAATGTAACATCGATAGGTTTAGGCGACTACATGATACTCTAAACATCCCTGTATCCATCATGTGGTTGCTACAACCTAGCCGATGAATGAAGGTTTACAACGTAGATGCACACAGGTCAAGAGAAACATTTGAAGTGACAGACAGTGATACATGGACAGACAGTGACACATTCCATACCGCCTTGCACACTCTTGCCTGCATCTAGCTGATCTAGGGTGTAATCATTAGTCCAACAGTTGCAAACGAGAGTTTCTATTAGACAAACTCAGGTGTGTTTATCACCTTTTCGTTCTATTTGCTTCCATTTAAGAAACGTTTTTCAACCGAATCGGCGGAATGAATACACCCCTGATCACATATAAACACAGTTCAGAGCAGCCATGTTGTACTCCTTCTCACATCTATGCACTTTCCTTCTCTTACCTTTTCCCTTCGTTTGTGGACTTCAATGCACAACACATCAGCTGTATGTGACCAAGCGAACAAACCTTTCCAAGCCAATCAATATCATAACCACTACACACAGCCTACACTGTTGTCACCATATTAGCTAAAGTAACGTCATAGTCAACATAGCTAATAGAACTAACGCGTAAGTAAACCCGCTACAATCATGCAGTAACCTTACAGTGTCAATAAGCAGTTTAGCACTTACACAGGCGGGCCCCGAGGGCAAGAAATTTGTAAAACCAAAAGCTTGCCTTGACTTGGAAGAGTTTCAGTGTTGTGCTGGATAGTCATAGCCAGCTAGCTAACATAGCATCCCTCTGTTTGAGCAAGGTTTTTGAGTAGGCTAAACTATTTAGCGGCATTTGCTAGCTAAGTAAGGGAGCTTGCTTTTCCTTAATTTTGGAAGAAATTAATTTGTTCAAAACTGTTCATGCTACAAAAGTTATGATAGGTTGTCATAATTACTGCAAGTCTATGGAAGAGGGTGAGAACAATGTGCCTACAGGTTTTGTATTGAATTCAATGTATCTCTGTCCTCTAGCTACACCATAGTGATACCCTACAGAGTGCTGTTGAGGATACTCTAGAACTTCATTGCAAAACAGTGTGTTTTCATAAATTATGTGGTGATGTGAATATATTTGTTATTATTTTACCTAAAACGGATAACTTTTTTCATGTTTTACAATTTGGTCGTCCCCTTTCTCCTCGCAGGAGCCTCCACTGCTCAAAACACATTTTCGCTAAGAGCAGCTTTTAAGCTGGTTAAAAAAAAGTTAGCCATGTGTGGGCAAAAATGTCAAGAAATCTTACTAGCAGCCAGCTGCACTGGTAGCCTATTTGTGGGTGCTTTTGTCAGATGCTCCAGTAAGTGTAATTATAGAATAATAGAATAATAGTGAAGACATCAAAGCTATGAAATATTACATATGGAATCATGTAGTAACCAAAAAAGTATTACACAAATCAAAATACATTTTATATTTGAGATTCTTCAATGTAGCCACCCTTTGCCTCGATGACAGCTTTGCACACTCTTGGCATTCTCTCAACCAGTTTCATGAGGTAGTCACCTGGAATGCATTTCAATTAACAAGTGTGCCTTGTTAAAAGTTCATGTGTGGAATTTCTTTCTTTCTTAATGTGTTTGAGCCAATCAGTTGTGTTGTGACAAGGTAGGGGTTGTATACAGAAGATAGCCCTATTTAGTAAAATACCACGTCTATATTATGGCAAGAACAGCTCAAATAATCAAAGAGAAATGACAGTCCATTATTACTTTAAGACATGAAGGTCAGTCAATTCAGAAAATTTCAAGAACTTTGAAAGTTTCTTCAAGTGCAGTCGCAAAAACCATCAAACGCTATGATGAAACTGACTCTCATGAGGAGCACCACAGGAAAGGAAAACCCAGAGTTACATCTGCTTCAGTCACCGTGAAGGAGGAGGTGTGATGGTGTGGGGGTGCTTTGCTGGTGACACTGTCAGGGATGTATTTATAATTCAAGGCACACTAACCAGCATGGCTACCACAGAATTCTGCAGCGATACGCCATCGCATCTGGTTTGAGTTTAGTGGGACTGTCATTTGTTTTTCAACAGGACAATGACCCAAAATACACCTCCAGGCTGTGTAAGGGCTATTTGACTAAGAAGGAGAGTGATTGAGTGCTGCATCAGATGACCTGGCCTCCACAATCACCCGACCTCAACCCAATTGAGATGGTTTAGGATGAGTTGGACCTCAGCGTAAAGGAAAAGCAAACAACAAGTGCTCAGCATACGTGGGAACTCCTTCAAGATTGTTGTAAAAACATTCCTCATCAAGCTGGTTGACAGAGTGCCAAGAGTGTGAAAGCAGTTTTTTGGTTACTACATGATTCCATGTGTTATTTCATAATTTTGATGTCTTCACTGTTATTCTACAATGTAGAAAATAGTAAAAATTAAGAAAACCTGTTGAATGAGTAGGTGTGTCCAAACTTTTTAATGGTGCTGTATATTTTTGCGGACCCCCTGCAGTACCTCCCGCAGACCAAGGTTTGAATACCCCTGACAGTCTCCTCCTTCTGTTTGGTGTGTGGTAATAAAGTGTGAATTGTATCCCTGTCTCCGTCTGGTCATTTACATCTTCTAACCCGGGGCACTGGCACAGTTGTACCTAGTACCAGTTGGTGGCACTCTTTTTCAGTATTAATTGTACTTTTTTAGAGTGAAACTGTTCCTGACTTTAAGAAACCTTTTTTTGTGCACGAGGTAATGGACTACTTAGTCACAAGGGTGTCTGATTAAAATAAGAGAAAAAGTAAAAAGTCTCTGTCACTCATCCATTCTCTTCCTCTCTCTCTCTCTCTCTCTTTCTCTCTCTCTTTTAATAAAGAGTACCTGCCTCCCTCCCTCCCTCTCTCGCTCTCTCTCTCTTTTAATAGAGTACCTCCCTCCTTCCCTTTCTCCCATCCCTCCCTTCCTCCCTCTCTCTCCACTCTCTCTCCTTCTCTCTCTCTCTCTCTCTCTCCTTCTCTCTCTCTATCCCTCTCTCTCCTTCTCTCTCTCTATCCCTCTCTCTGCCTTTTCTCTCTCCCTTACCCTCTCTCCCAGAGCCTTAGGAAGTGGTAGCTCAGGGAAAACTGTGTTCCCATTTCCCACAGCAGCTAGGATCAAGAGGATCCTGCATCATTCCTCTATAGTCCCCTATTGCACAGCACTCCCAGAAGATCAGCCCCACTTCAGCCCTGACTTACTGAGCCTCAGCTAGAAAGACCCAGCCAGAGAAGTCCTGGATCACTGATCTGATGGGGTTTAATACGGAGGGCAGAGAGGGATGGGAAGGAGGGAGGGAAGGACAGAAATAAAGAAACAAAGAGAGAGAAGTCCAATCGGTTCATTTAGAACAGGTAACCACCAGGGGTACGCTCAATGCCATCGGGGGCACGCCAAATAAAAATGTGATTCTATACATTTGGGTGAGTTTTTTTCATCTCGCCTGAGTAGCCTCGTTTCACTGCCCCAAATAAAATTAAACAATCTAGTTTTCAGTGAAATAACAACACAATATCAAATACAGGTAGCCGAGTCAAATAATTAACATCCAATCACATTAACCGTTACTCTCTCACGGGAAACCTTCACTCTTGTGCAGACATTTAGAAATAAAACATGACAATTTGAAAAATAAGCTATGGGAGTTTTTTGAGAGAGAGTAAAAACTACTTTTGAGTAGTAAGACGTATAAAAGCAACAGATACCGTTAATAAGAAGGGGTTAGAAGCGTCTTATATGGTGAGCTGCTGAGTGGCGAGGACAGGCAAGCCCCATACTATTGTGGAGGACTTAATTCTTTCTGCTGCTGTGGATATGGCTGGGACAATGCTGGGGGGAAAGTCCCCAAAAAATACACAGACAATGCCAACATCAAACAACACTGTTTCACAACGCATCAGTGACATGGCAGGAGATGTTTTGAAACAATTGCTGCTTCGCATACAAGCAAGATAATTATATGTGTTACAGCTGGATGAGTCAACAGATGTGGTGGTCCCCGCACCAGAGGTGACACCAAAGTGGGGTGAGCCAGTGGTGGAGCGGGGTCTACGTCCAGCACCTGAGCCGCCACCGCGGATAGATGCCCACCCAAACCCTCCCCTATAGGTTTAGGTTTTGCGGACCTTTCGGGGGGGGGGGGGGGGGTACTGTCACACCCTGACCTTAAAGATCCTGTTTATGTCTCTATTTTGGTTTGGTCAGGGTGCGAGTTGGGGTGGGTATTCTATACTCTATTATTTGTATTTCTATGTTTTGGCCGGGTAGGGTTCTCAATCGGGGACAGCTGTCTATCGTTGTCTTTGATTAAGAACCATACTTAGGTAGCCCTTTTTTCCACCTGTTTTTGTGGGAAGTTGACTTTGTTTATAGGCTTTAACTTCACGGTTTGTTTTTGTAGTGTTTATTGTTTTGTTCGGCGTCATTTTCCAAAATAAAATGTGCGCTCACCACGCTGCACCTTGGTGCTCTTCTTTTAACAACCGTGACACCCTGGTCCTATAAGAGCTCGTCATCACTTCCCACGAGCCGGGTTGTGACAAACTCACACTCATTCTTATGTATAATACATGTATTGTGTGTGTGTGGCAGGCTTCCAATGATGGCAAAAAACATTTGAGAGTGCCCTGACCCTGGTGCTAGAGGGGGTACGCAGCTGGAGGTTGAATGTTTGAAGGGGTACGGGACTATAAAAGTTTGGGAACCACTGATTTAGAAGATAGATACAGCCAGCCCTGGAGAAGTCTATCTGTTCAATTTATCTGGTTAGTGTTTGTTTTTCACCCCTCCCCCTCTTTGGAGGACAAATATCTTATTTTGTTTTTACTGCTTTTCTGCTACATTTACTTACATTTTACATACATGGTACTTCTATATAAAGCAATAACATAACAATAATACATTACCAAACATCAGCTCTTTAATCCCACCCCTCAGCCACTCTCAGCCCATCACACCTATCACCATAGACCTCAGCTCTTTAATCCCACCCCTCAGCCACTCTCAGCCCATCCCATCTATCACCATAGACCTCAGCTCTTTAATCCCACCCCTCAGCCACTCTCAGCCCATCTCACCTATCACCATAGACCACCCTCGTTTGGTTTCCATGTGCCATATATTTTTTCAATTGTGATGTTTTTCATAATATGTGTACCTTTCTGATCGTATAGCATCCACAGATTGTGAGCTAAAGAAAAACTTTCCTAAGAGTATTATTATATTATTGACTGACTATGACTTTCCAAATCCCCCAACACTGCTATTTGTAAGGTTAATTTAAGTGCATGTTGTGATTGTTTTTAACCTATTCCTGAACCTGTGACCAGAAACAAGCTACATGGGGACCAAACCACAAATGATCTATTGATTCTGTCTCTTCACAGCAAATCTACAGAGCTGAGATTTTTGTATGCCCCATAGCATTCTGTTGGTGGCAAGAATTTTATAAAAACTCCAAGTGTTGAATCAAGTGTAGTTTTTTGTACCAGTTCATAAACCATGTGCCATGGAATCGATACATCAAAACTCCCATTTATTTTGCAACCTGTATGGCGCAGCTCTCAACATTTTTGTCCTCAGGTGAAACTGGTATATTTTTCTATTTATGCCAGTTCCTTTCAGCCAATTTGTATCTTTAATATCTGGCAGGCAAACAAGTTTCCTACCTTCTCCCTTTTCCACTTGCCTCCTCCATGTTTGTGGTAGTGCTTCAATCAGTTGGTTGAACATTTAGATGGAGCAGAAATCGCCACATATATTTTTGATAGCTGCGTATGTGACATAACTCCTCCGTTTCTATTCAGAATATCATTCATAAATATAACGCCATTTTGTTTTTTTTATCCATAAAGAATGTATAAAGTATATTTGATTTTTACCATAACATTTGTTGTAATATTTGTTCTACCTTTTCAGGAGGATAAAACTGAAACTGTAACCAGCTTTGTACGGCTTGTTTTAAGAGAGGGCAATACTTTAAACAAACATTTAAACTCCAATTAGTCGGAAATGAGCAGTTGTTTTCTGTATAAAGGACAAAAAGGCCATTTTTGAACAAAGGATAAGCCTGTTTTAATAATCTATTGGAGAACCAGTTTGGGTTTAAGTATAACTTATGTATGAGTCATGAGTGTTATATTGTTTTTCCCTTGAGGAGAAAACAAGCTGTAAGGAAAAAGAAGGAATTGCTGTACAGTATTGGTATACTGCTCTGTAGTCAGTACTGCATTCTGCAGACATACCACAGTTTTCATTGGTATTGAGTTCCGTTTAATATTGTTGCGTATCTTTTATTCATGTATTTGATATGTGTATCCTGTATTTATATGGGTAGATTGAGATCGACATTTGGATCAAACATCTATTTTTTCGAGGCCATCTATCTGTCCATCAGTCTGGCCGTCCGTCTGTCTGGTGTGATCAATAGCATCTTCATTAGCCAGATGGAATAGAAGTGGAAGGAAGCTCCAGTGGAGAGCCAATCAGATAATGGTAATGTCAGTTAGAGACTAAAGGTGAAGGACAGTGCAGATCTGAATCAGTCTGGAGGAATGAATGACAAGGACAAGACTGATTCACAGCAGGACAACAGGGGGTTGGTCCTTATATACTGTATAGCTATGATCCAGCAGATTTCTGGACACAAAGCTAGTTTCCCTTTGTCATAAATAAACTACAATATATACTTAAGCAGGTTAGAATTACATTTCAAGACATTTCATTTAAAAAAATGTTACGACATTCACTCCTCGTTCACTCAGCCCACTCAGCCCACTGATCCCACTCAGCCCACTCAGCCCACTGATCCCACTCAGCCCACTCAGCCCACTCAGCCCACTGATCCCACTCAGCCCACTCGGCCCACTGATCCCACTCAGCCCACTCAGCCCACTGATCCCACTCAGCCCACTCAGCCCACTGATCCCACTCAGCCCACTCGGCCCACTGATCCCACTCAGCCCACTCAGCCCACTCAGCCCACTGATCCCACTCAGCCCACTCGGCCCACTGATCCCACTCAGCCCACTCAGCCCACTGATCCCACTCAGCCCAATCAGCCCACTGATCCCACTCAGCCCACTCAGCCCACTCAGCCCACTGATCCCACTCAGCCTACTCAGCCCACTGATCCCACTCAGCCCACTCAGCCCACTGATCCCACTCAGCCTACTCAGCCCACTGATCCCACTCAGCCCACTCAGCCCACTCAGCCCACTGATCCCACTCAGCCCACTCAGCCCACTGATCCCACTCAGCCCACTCAGCCCACTGATCCCACTCAGCCCACTCAGCCCACTCAGCCCACTGATCCCACTCAGCCCACTCAGCCCACTGATCCCACTCAGCCCACTCGGCCCACTGATCCCACTCAGCCCACTCGGCCCACTGATCCCACTCAGCCCACTCAGCCCACTCAGCCCACTGATCCCACTCAGCCCACTCAGCCCACTGATCCCACTCAGCCCACTCAGCCCACTCAGCCCACTGATCCCACTCAGCCCACTCAGCCCACTGATCCCACTCAGCCCACTCAGCCCACTCAGCCCACTGATCCCACTCAGCCCACTCAGCCCACTGATCCCACTCAGCCCACTCAGCCCACTCAGCCCACTGATCCCACTCAGCCTACTCAGCCTACTGATCCCACTCAGCCCACTCAGCCCACTGATCCCACTCAGCCCACTCAGCCCACTCAGCCCACTCAGCCCACTGATCCTACTCAGCCCACTCAGCCCACTGATCCCACTCAGCCCACTGATCCCACTCAGCCCACTCAGCCCACTGATCCCACTCGCACAGAACTACCCTACGCTTTAACCTCTTTCTCCCCTTTCTCTCCAGATGGAATCCTGTGACGAGTGATGTCCGGAGGCAACAACAACCTGCCTTCTTGACCCCATCCCTTCTTCCCATCTCCAGACCATCTCTGGAGACCTCCCATTCCACACCTCCCTCATCAACTCAACCAATGGCTGCGTCCTCTCTGACTTCAAGATGACCAGAGTCGCTCCCCTCCTCAAGAAACCAACGCTCGATCCCTTTGACATCAAAAACGACAGACCTGTGTGGTATCCTGGGAGGTCTACCCCGGGGGTTGGTGATAGAGGGGAGGTATGTGCACAATGTCGGCTCCCACTGCAGGGAGTACCCGAGCTGGGAACCGCAACGCTGATGGAACCAATTAGGAGAGAGTGCCAACCAGCCGTGCAGGCCAAATATATGGAGCACAGTGGCACACTGCGGGGGAGAATAGAGAGGCAGGAAGTGAGCCTACAGACAGGAACAAAGCTCCCGGGGCACAGAACCGAATACGAGGAGGCGGCCCAGAAGAAGGACCAAGCCAAATCTAAGTTATTTTGGTGTTACAATCATTTTACGTTAATAGTGTGTGTTTTCTGACGAGAACCTCCCTGTCTCTGTGTCCATCTCTGTGCACTCAAACCCCCCACGGTTTACCACATCGGTATTCCTTCTTTCTTTTCCTTACAAAACACAGCGTGCTCTCTCTGACCAACTCTCTCGTTATCTCGCTCAGAACTATCTTTTTGACCCTAAAGGCGTCTGCATGCTTCCCAGCCGAAATAGTTCGGAAGAGCTTGTGCATGTATCATGAGGGCATTTAGTGACGTTTTTGTTCGTTTTGGACTTCAGTGAGGGTTTTTTCAGGGGCACCATTTTTTTCTGGAGGCAAGCTGAAGTTGGGAGTCGAAGTCTATGCCCCTCCGTCGGTAATTGGTCAACAGTAGGGAATTTTCAATAAAGGCTTTGTTGTCATTCCACGAGAAATGATTCGCTTTCCTACACATTTTTCATTAAGAAATACTGCACCAAATGTCTTAGTTAGATTTAAAATTGCGCGACTAAGATCTCCTTGGCAAAAGCAACTAAATGACAGATTTCTTGAGTTATTTTACATTAATTCTAACAAATTTGAGGAAGTGAACACTGGCTACGGCGTCTCAAAATGGACAAACAGGACAATTGACGTTTATTCTTCTCGTTTTCAAGATCTTTTAAGCGCGGGCCGAACAGAAGCATGCTGACGCCATAACCAGTCAGGCTTCAAGACGGCTCACGTTACTGAGACCAGTCTCCTCTGTGTCACAGGGCTCACCCGCTCTACTAAAGATGACTCTCTCTCCTCTGTTCTCATCCTCCTAGATCTATCTGCTGCCTTCGACACTGTGAACCATCAGATCCTCCTCTCCAGCCTCTCAGGACTGGGCGTCTCAGGCTCTATCAGATCCTCCTCTCCAGCCTCTCAGGACTGGGCGTCTCAGGCTCTATCAGATCCTCCTCTCCAGCCTCTCAGGACTGGGCGTCTCAGGCTCTATCAGATCCTCCTCTCCAACCTCTCAGGACTGGGCGTCTCAGGCTCTATCAGATCCTCCTCTCCAGCCTCTCAGGACTGGGCGTCTCAGGCTCTATCAGATCCTCCTCTCCAGCCTCTCAGGACTGGACGTCTCAGGCTCTATCAGATCCTCCTCTCCAGCCTCTCAGGACTGGGCGTCTCAGGCTCTATCAGATCCTCCTCTCCAACCTCTCAGGACTGGGCGTCTCAGGCTCTGCAAACTCCTGGATGGCATCCTACCTGGCAGGTCGTTCCTATCAGGTGGCGTGGAGAGGATCTGAGTCTGGACCACATGCTTTCACTACTGGTGTCCCTCAGGCCTCTCCTCTCTTCTCTTTACATCAAGTTACACAGTCATATCCTCACATGCTCTCTCCTATCATTGCTATGCGGATGACACTCAACTACTATTCTCTTTCCCCCTTTCTGATACCTACTGCGGGTGGTGACATGCATCTCTGCGTGCCTGGCAGACGTGTCAGCTTGGTGTTGGCCCAGCACCTCACCCTCAACAAAATGGAGCTGCTCTTCCTCCCGGGGATCACCTGCCCGCTCCAAGACCTCTCAATCACGGTTGATAACTCCACGGTTTCCCCCTTGCAACAGAGCAAAGAATCGTGGCGTGACCCTGGACAACACCCTGTCTTTCTCTGCCAACATCAAAGCAGTGACTCGCTCCTGCAGGTTCCTGCTCTACAACATCCGTAGAGTATGACTTTTTCTCACACAGGAAGCAGCACAGGTCCTAATCCAGGCACTTGTTATCTCCCGTCGGTACTACTGCAACTAGCTGTTTGCTGGGCTCCTCGCTTGTGCCATCAAACCCTGAAACTTACCCAGAATGCCGCAGCCCACCTGGTTTTCAACCTTCCTAAGTTGTCCCTTGTCACCGCGCTCCTCCGCACACTCCACCGGATTCCAGTCAAAGCTCGCATCCTCTTCAGAAACCTGGTGCTTGCCCACGGAGCGGCAAGGGGAACTGCCCGTCCTTCCCTTCAGGCTATGTCAACCCTACATCCCAACCCGAGCACTCCATTCCAGCACCTCTGGTCTCTTGGTCCTATCACCACAACAGAAAGGAAAATGTAATTGATACGATTGTGATGTGTTGTTGTCTCGCCTATCTGTCTTAAGATGTATTCATTGTATGTCGCTCTGGATAACAGCGTCTGCTAAATGACAGAAATGCTAAATGCTCTTGGTTTATAAAAGAAGGATACACATTCAGCTAAGCGAAAAATGAACTATAATCTATTGCTCTCTGAGGGCTCTGCAAGGCTTTCCGTTTGCTATCTATTTTGCTATTTTCCAAAGTATTCAATACACTGTATTGTCCCTGCTGTCGGCTTTCTCATAAATTACTCCAGCTCATAACTCTATATCTACAGTTCCTGTCTCTTGTTTTAAGAGAAATCTCCCCGTCAGCCATCTGAATGCTAACTGCTAACCCCTTCTCTCCCAGCGTTTATTGATCCATCTCCTATCACCCTACAGGAGCTCTATTTCAAATCTAAAAGAAAACATTAGCCTGTCGCGAACCGCTCGCTCTCGATCCGGCCCTCTTTCAGCCCTCTCGCCATCTCTCTGCGCTATCGTATCGAGAAATCATCAGTCAGTGGAACGAGGGAATCAAGTGTGTGTGTGTGTGTGTGTGTGTGTGCTCTGTAGGCTCTGTGCTGTGCGGGTCGAAGTGACTGCTGTACCTTCCATTACCGTGCCAGTCAGTGAGTGATTGCCTTGCAGATGGAAGGTGTGGAATATGAATGAAGTGATCCTTAACGAGAGGGTGTATTAGAGGAGCTTGCAAAGCTCTGATCTGTCTATCCCATTGGCACACACGCATGACCCCCCCCACTCCCCCACACACACACACACGCTCACACCAACACACGCACGCACGCACGCATGCCCACCCACACACACACACACACACACACACACACACACACACACACACACACACACACACACACACACATTGTGCTTTCTGTCCCTCTCCCGGAGCATGGAGGAACACAGGGAGAACACAGTCCTTCCTATAGCTACCTGCCTGGCTGGTTCCCTTTTCTATGCATTTGATATAAGACTCATTTAAGGGAAGACCAACCCAGTGTTCTTTTCTATGTTTTTCTATATTCCAAACCAAGGGAGGACCACTTCAATGAAATGTCTGTTCCCTCCATCTCACAGAAACATCAGAGTGGGAAGCGTGTTCTACTAGTGCACTCCTTCAGAAAGTAGGACTAGTAAATGACAGTGTATGCATTCCACTATTCTCTACATAGTGCACTACCTTTGACCAGAGCCCTTTGGGACACAACCAGTGAAAACATAATGCAATGTCCACTTGATTTATGTGTTTTGGTTTTCTCTTTCCCTGCTTCCTTTCTTTGTTGAGGAAACAACAGAGGGAATGGAATGAGTCATGTAGGCCTATTGTATGGAGCTTTGGTTTGATGGGAATTTACCCTCCCACTGGGCACACACTGGTTGAATTAATGTTGTTTCCTCAATTAATCTGACAAGCCTTTCAGAGTCCTTGTCCTGTTTCAAAAAGACCCATGACAGGAAGCAACATGCTCCCATCTTCTCCCACTTCTCTCTTTCTTCCTTCGGTCCTACCAAAACCCATACATTCATCTGATTCTTGTCCCTATGACTCTCTCTCTCGCTTTCTCCTCCACAAACACACACAATGGCCCCCAACATTCTGACAACATCACAATGAAGAACACACACACACACACATACACGGAATGTCCTTAGAAGTTGTGACAGAATCACAATGCAGTGCTGCCTCTGCTAGAAAACAATTGTGCTGATAATGACTGTGGTGTACAGTAGATGCTTGGGCTGCAGGTGGAATGAAGTAGGAGTAGGAGGCCTTTTGGGATGCGTTCCTTGGTATTTCTGTCCCTACCTGGGACGGCAAGTAGCCTAGTGGTTAGAGTGTTGGACTAGTAACTGAAAGGTTGCAAGATAAAATCCCTGAGCTGACAAGGTAAAAATCTGTTGTTCTGCCCCTGAACAAGGCAGTTAACCCACTGTTCCTAGGCAGTCAATTTGTTCTTAACGGACTTACCTAGTTAAATAAAGGTTAAAAAAAAATAGCTGGTCTTAACTGGTCAGACACAAATGGAGTTTGTCTGTTCTAGACAGAAACTATCTGAAATACGACTGGTCAGAGAAACAGAAGTTTAATTCTAGAAGTATGTTTTTTGGTATGGAGGAATTTCCACCATTTTGTTTTTGGCCCGTTTTAAAGACAAGGACCCTTCTAACAAACTGTATCCGAATTCACTCTGGGTGTCAAGGTCAACTGAGGGTCAAGGTTATACAACCCAAGTCAATGGCTGATACACATTCTTCTATTTGTGCATCTGTGAGTGTGTTTCTGTGAATACAGGAGCGGAGACGAGTGCATCCTTCCCTTATGAATTATTTCTGCTTCCGAGTCTGTGTGTCATGTTTGAAAGCCGATAGATCAGGGATCATCAACTACACTTAACAAATGATAAACACAACATGTAAGGTGTTGGTCCCATGTTTCATGAGCTGAAATAAAAGTTACCGGAAATGTTCCATACGCACAAAAAGCTTATTTCTCCCAAATTCTGGGCACAAATTTGTTTACATCCCTGTTAGTGAGCATTTCTCCTTTGCCAAGACAATCCATCCACCTGACAGGTGTGGGATATCAAGAAGCTGATTAAACAGCAGGATCATTACACAGGTGAACCTTGTGCTGGGGACAGTAAAAGGCCACTTTCAAATGTGCAGTTTTGTCACACAACACAATGCCATTAGATGTCTCCATTTTGACGGAGTGAGCGGCATGCTGACTGCAGGAATGTCCAGAAGATCTGTTGCCAGATAATTGAATGTGGTTTTAGAGAATTTGGCAGTACGTCCAACCGGCCTCACAACTGCCGACCACGTGTATGGCGTCGTGTGGTCGAGCGGTTTGCTGATGTCAACATTGTGAACAGAGTGCCCCATGGTGGTGGTGTGGTTATGGTGTGGGCAGGCATAAGCTACGGACAATGAGCACAATTGCATTTTATGATGGCAATTTGAATGCACAGAAATACCGTGATGCGATTCTGATGCCCATTTCTTTAGAACTTTTTTTTGTAAGTATCTGTGAATGACAGATGAATATATTTATTCCCAGTCATGTGAAATCCATAGATTAGGGCCTAATGAATTTATTTAAATGGACTGATTTCCTCAAATGGACTGTAACATTTTTTTAATTGTTGCATGTTGCATTTATATATATTTTTCAGTATAGATTTAGCCACAGGCTTTATCTTGAGTGGATGTTCAGGGGGTCAGAATATAATAACAAATCATATGTGGACTGCACATTGACCGCAAGATGCCCAAACAAATATAATATTGGACTTAAACATAATAATTTCAAACCTTGCTTACATTTGTATACGATCACATATGATACACTGAGTGTAGACAACAATAAGGACACCTGCTCTTTCCACGCCATAGACTGACCAGGCGAATCCAGGTTAAAGCTATTATTCTTTATTGATGTCACTTGTTAAATCCACTTCAATCAGTGTAGATGAAGGGGAGGATGCAGGTCATAGAAGGATGTTTACACCTTTAGACAATTGAGACATGGGTTGTGTATGTGTGCCATTCAGAGGGTGAATGGGCAAGAGAAAGGATTGAAGTGCCTTTAAACAGGGTATGGCAGTAGGTGCCAGGCGCACCGGTTTGTATCAAGAACTGCAACGCTGCTGGGTTTTTCATGCTCAACAGTTTCCTGTGTGTATCATTAATGGTCCACCACCCGAAGGACATCCAGCCAACTTGCGACAACTGTGACAAGCATTGGAGTCAACATGGGCCAGCAGCCCTGCGGAACACTTTCGACACCTTGTAGAGTCCAAGTCCCAAAGAATTGAGGCTGTTCTGAGGACAAAAGGGGTACACTCAATACACTCAATACACTCAATACACTCAATACATATCTCTCTATTATGCGTGGGAATAGTTTGGAATAGATTTCCAAAACTAACATCTTCCCACTATACACAACACGATCTTATTTGCTGGTGTTTCTGTCTAACAGTTGCACAGAAAACTTGGAGGGCCAAACAAAACCATTGAATTTGGCCCACGGGCCGCCAGATGGTGAACCCTGTGATAGATAGATAGCCCCAGGCATGACACCACAGGATCAGAGGGTGATGAATGCAACACTTCTCTGTATTCTTTCTGTCTCTCTGTGAGGAGTCAGTGGACTGTCTATACAGGCTGAGAGGGATGTGGAAGAACACGCAGGTACCCAGGAGTGCAGAACACTCTCTCTGCGTTCAGATGAAGGTGAGAATGTGTGTGTTTGTGTGTGTGTGTATGTGTGTGTGTGTGTGTGTGTGTGTTTGTGTGTGTGTGTGTGACTGCGGTCTGAGATGAAGGTGTTAAGGCTCCGGTTTGCGTCAGACTAAACCCTCCCTGACAGGTTATTCTCCTCATTATGGTGGAAAACCCATTGAAGTGAAAAAGCAGTTTCTTCTCTCACCTCCTTCTGCTTTTTCTGCTTTTTCAGTCTATCACACCTGAGTTTAAATACTTTTTGAAATCATTTCAAATAGTTTGCCTGAGCTTGATTGAGCTTGCCTGGTGCAATGTAACCAAGATAATAGTTGGAAAAGTACAAATCCTACCCATCTGGCACTCCAAACAGACTGAAGAAAATTGTAAAAGTATTTGAAAGATTTCAAATAGTAGTTGAACCCAGGTCTGCTATCTACAAGTATACTGTACGACCCTATATGGCCCCTACTGTATCACTATATCCTTTTCAAAGCCTGATGTCAGTGTGAAAAGCAGCGTTAACTTTGCTCACTAAGGCCCTAACATTCCAGATGTATCCTGCCCAGGGCTTGATGGTTACATTAGCATGACATTTATGATGAAATATCAGTCTCTCATCATTGGTATTTCAGCATGTTATTTCACTCCACCTACAGCCTCCTGCTCCATTGATTTGAATATCCATCCTGCTTAGCACCCATCAGTTCGATCCAGTGTGTGTGTGTGTGTGTGTATGTGTGTGTGTGTGTGTGTGTGTGTGTGTGTGTGTGTGTGTGTGTGTGTGTGTGTGTGTGTGTGTGTGTGTGTGTGTGTGTGTGTGTGTGTGTGTGTGTGTGTGTGTGTGTGTGTGTGTGTGTGAGTGAAAGCGCATGCGTGTATGCATCCGTGGTTTTGCCATGGGAGTAGTGGATGCCTCACACACACTAGGGAAGATAAATGGGTGTCGATTTAAAAGGACAGTTGTCTGTTTACTGACCAGAAGCAGCTGGCCAAATTCGTTTCTAATAGATATCCTTGGGAGTGTAATCACTTTGACCCCCTAATGGCCTCATCAGCCAACACACACACACACACACACACACACACACACACACACACACACACACACACACACACACACACACACACAAACAGAGGCAGGGCAGCATGCACACACATATGCATGCACACAGCTGGGGCTTGCGTGTGTATGTGTGTGTGTGTGTGTGTGTGTGTATGTGTGTGTGCATGTGCGTGTGTGTGTATGAGGGAACATGTGTTGTGTATAGTGGGAAGGTGGTAAAGCATGATGCAGCATGATTAGGGCCCTCATGGCTTCATGGTTAATAGATAGCAGGGGAGCAGATGGTGTCCTGTTGGAGCAGACAGGTCACCCGTGATACAAGTCAGTATTTGACGTTCATCCATGTCTGAGAACGTCAGGAGATGATGTTGAAACCGGCCACGAGGTGTTGTGGACGGGGATGGCGGATGGGTGTAAGCGTCTGCCTCTGTCTGGTTCAAAACAAAAAGTTGCATGTTCGAATCCAGCGATAGAAAGGCATTTTTTATATTTTATACTATCCCAAACCTTAACCCTTACCTTAACCATTCAGAGTTAATGCCTAAACTTACCTAACCTTAAAAAATGTGGAGTTAATTCATAACTTAACCTTAAACACTTCGAAATGTGACGTTTGGAATAACTTCGAAATGTGACGTTTGAGAAACTTGGGACCCTTCTATGCACCGGTGTTCTTTATGAATAGGGAGATAGCTATATTTGGCACATGGTTCAAAAATACCTTTTCAGAAACAGAAACATGGAAAGTCATACTGAAACTACTGTAATTAGACAGTGTGTCTGTCTTTGCCTGTTACACTTTATGTGAAAGTACTGTACAGTAAACACAACAGTGACATAGAGAGGCTTCTGATGTTTGACAACTTTAAGATATTTGTCGACTCTCATAATGTATGTGGTTCTGTAAGGGAAAGAATTTAGAGACGGCATGAGATAGGTATGAAGAACAGGGACAGGGACAGGGAATATAGAGATAGGGATGGAGAGAGAGAAAGGGACAGGGAGACGGGAGACGGGAATGCAGAGAGCAGGAATACAGTACTGTATAATGCAAAAAGGGAGGTGGAGAAGGAGAGGGAAAAAGAGGGATAGAGAAAGAGTGAGAGAGTGAAAGAGAGAGCGAGAGAGAGAGAGAAAGGGACTGGAGAGAGAGAGTGAGAGCATGTGAGAGAGAGAAAAAGAGAGCGAGAGAAAGTGAGATAGAGATAAGGAAGGAAATAGACAGGGGGATGAATATAGCAGGAAGTGTAATGCCATGACTCAGAAGCCTCCGGTGTAGTGGGGAGGACAACCTGTCACCTCTTGGATCATTGAGCCAGGTCACATGTCACACGTCACATATAATTCTCAGTGGGGGAGAAGTCACTGCGGGGAAAGGGTCACTGCCCTCCTCCAGACTGACGAAGGAGTACTAGACCACTAGTCTAACAAATCCAATTAAATTAAAACGTTATTATCCCAGAATGATTAGGATTGCTACAGTGATGAGGGATGACTAGGCTAGCCTAAAGCTCTTTCATGGTGTAAAATATTTACGTCATTTTCACAGTAAAATGAGCAGTTCAAGGAAATCATTGCATCTCATGAAATGTGCAGGTGGGGGATCTTTAAACCTGTTTGTTCAATGTACTGTAATTGATTTGTCCAATTTTGAATGAGGGAAGAGAAGATACAAGTGTTATATCTGAGAGAGGGTTATTGAGGCTATGGTGCTCTCATGGACAGTGCTTCTCATTATGACCATGTTTATATCATCACTGCCCAGACCTCTGTGTGTGTGTGTGTGTGTGTGTGTGTGTGTGTGTGTGTGTGTGCGTGCGTGCGTGCGTGCGTGTGTGTGTGTGTGTGTGTGTGTGTGCGTGTGTGTGTGTGTGTGCGTGCGTGCGTGCGTGTGTGTGTGCGTGCGTGCTATTACCAAATGCCATCCTATTATTTCTCAGGGGAGTTACTGTCTCTCTCCCTCTCCCCTCCCTCCATCCCGCTCACTCCCCCCTCTCTCATTAGACATGGTTACTGATCTAATCATTATATCTGTACATTGTTTAACCACATAGGCCTACCTCATATGTCACTACACCAGATTAGCTTTGATCTCAGCCCTACAAGACATGGCTACCCTATAGAACTGATAAGGGCCAGGACACATTTCAGGGCACAACCATCAGCTTGCATTGCCAAGTAAAGGTCTGCAACAGCATCATTATAGCATGACCTTAGGCCTAAGTTGGCAAACGTCACATTTCATTGGATAATAATAGCCTATTGTAATGTAGGTCAAAAGGAGGACTACCAAAGGTAACAAATATGTACCATAAGTGACTCATAAGCCACTTAAAACACGTCATGCATCAGCAGTCGTGACTCGTGAAACATTCAAGCTGCCAGTCTCTGTTTATCACTTCAGCACCATGGACAGAGTCACTACATTCAGATTCGAGAGAGTACCGTGTCATTGCATGACAACCGCAAAACAAGTCAAGCTTTCACTTTCCCAATGGCTATTTAAAATCACAATCCCTGAGAGTGCCAGCCCTAGTAGCCTCTCCTAGTAGGGGAATTAGTCGTATAATAAAAAGTGGCTCATAATGAGAATCACAACGCCTGGCAATTGACCACAAAACGACTCAAAACATATAGGCTACACAACATTCCTACAGCTCAGCACGATGATTTTGACATTAGGCTTTCTTGGTCTGAGGGCTAAACTTTCCCTCCTTTCAGTCGTCTTTTCTAAGTCTTTAAATGGCGTGTTTTGGGGAGTGAGTAGAGGGCGGGACGTGAGAGTGAGTGAGAGTCCAGTACGAGCCCATCAGTTGCGCTGAGGAGAGCGAACGGCCCTGGGATAAGCGCGTTCACAAAGAGAGAGAGACAGGCTCGAGTCGGGGATAGAGAGACACTGCTGTTCTGTTCAGCACTAGGCTACTGCGCTGCGCGCATCACTGTTAATAACCTTCTCATCCCCTCATCATCACCACCAGCATCACGACCCCTATACTGGATGTGCTAAAACCAAAGAGCGTGTTGCTGTATATGAGACTTTGTTTTGGATTATTGGGATATTGTTTGGATCTATACAACATAAATAAAGGTAAGAATGGAAGTATATATGATGTTCTTTAATGCATTGAGTGTAGCGGATAAAAAGACTCAAGTAGCCTAGGCTATAGCTTATAACACCGAGTTGGGTGTATTTGTAATTATTCACAAGCTTATCTTTGGATATGATTACAGTGAGTCACATTCATTTCGCATGGACTATTTCGCATGGACTATACGATGTGTCCACGCAAAACACAAAATAGGTTATATTTATAGGTTAATATGGCATTTGAAACAGACGATTTGTGGAGAAGGTCGAGGCATATTATGAGGATACACATAGCTCGTCATGTTGAGGAGCGAAAGGCATGCATTAAAAAGTTTCAGTTCGTTAAACGGCTGTAAAAGGGTCATTCCAGTGTTTCTGTGCCCTTTGCGAAGTGTCCAAAACGTTTGATTTCACGTAATTTTTACACTCTGCCATAAAGAGTACATGTTCAACTTAATTAAAAAAAAACACGTTTTCCCATTTCAAGAGGTAAAGAAGAAGAACAAAAAGTATGGTCAGCGCCAAATAAAGTAACATGTTTGACCATAACATCTTAAATCAGCCATGAATCCCGTTGTGACAGGGGGAACGGAAGCTTGTTGTGTGCAACAGGGAGTGGCAATTTAATGCAAGTTAACCCGAAAATGTCATTGTTAAAACATTTCAAGCCTGTCTCTCTACCAGGTTGACCTGTTCTGCTTAGACCCGCTCAGTATTCCACCACAAAACACCAGACAATTGGAAAAAAAAAGTCTAGACCCAGATCACCTGCTTGTATCTTTTTAAAGGAATAGTTTCTCCATATTAAAAGGAGACTTCAGTTCATTTAACAGGATTGACCTTCAAAGTAGAGCCATATGTAATTCAATCGCTAACCACGTGAAATAAATATTAATCTTCAGAAATGACATTGTCAAAGCAACAAAATAATGAGGGCTTTACATGATGGTGAAACTTGGAGAAACGTTGGGAAGTGGGTTAAAGAAATGACAAGGTTGACGGAGGGACGTGTTAAAATGCAACATTTTCGGCGAGCATTTATTGAATTCGCCATGTGGTCTATATTAAAGGGTACTTAATTTAATATAACATTAGTAAAAAAAAATGAATATTGGCACTCTTTTTGTGCAATGACCAATACATGCGCTCCCCACATTGCGCCAAGCTTTCGGGGACTAGGCATCTGAATTACGTGGGAAAAGTGTGATATGAACTATTTACACGAATTCATCAACCCCTCTGTAATCTCGAAAGTATGTCCCAAAACAAGACGGAACGAACCCAAACCATCTACCGACTCGTCGGTCAAATCCTCACATCCTCCAGACTGCCTTCGTGCTTGGAGCGCGAGAAAAGCGCAACGAGAGACAGCATCACGAAGTAGGTTACGTTTTTACTGAATCTCTGTTGAAATGATCTTTCCTTTGCGCCCTCTTTAAAATATGTTATTTTAAACGATAGGAATAGTGTATAATGGCAGGAGATGTGGCTTAGTCTAAGAATTTAACTTTGCTAAACCAGGCATGTGGACGGGGCATCCCAGTAGGCTGTTTAATGTAAGGATAAGGCTACATATTTATAGTTCAAGGCAACCCTTCAAACTGATGTTTTAAACATGTGGATTGAGGTACACGTTTTAGTCAGGAATGCAGGCCTATATTCGAATTGACGTTTGAAATAGCCAATGTGGACCGTAAACCCTATAAGAGTCAAACTACGAGCACCCATTTAGCCTATATGACATTATTATCTGTAAGTACAGCAATGACAGAGAACTACAAAGCTGAAAAGTGTGCATGTCATGTTGTGCATTTCGAAGCAGCGGTGTGGCGCTCCATCGCGTGTCAAAGTCTCTTTGGCCTGATTTTATGCGAAATTAAACCGACCCTTCAATGAGAGAGAACCTCCGTGCAGAGTGAATGTGACAGATACAGAACGCAGCAGGAGGGAGGCAGAGAGAGGAGAGTTCAGCTCACACTGACTGCGAGATACATTACGGCCGGTTTAGTCGTCGACAGAAACCGTTGTCGATATACTGTATCTCCAACAATGAAGACAAATGAATCATTTATGCCACGTCAATGTCTATACGGTAACGGTATCGCGTGACACTGCAGTTAAATAATTAAGCGTATATGTAACGGGAAATACAGGCCTACAGGGCAATGCGTAATTCATTCGTTTGAACTCCATCAGCAATTACAGACCTAATAACAAAAAAAACGTAGACCAATACAGAGGAGCAAAGCCAACAGTTTTATTATAATGGAGTCCCTGAATCTGTAATACGACCCCTGAAACATTGTTTTAATTCAAGAGAAGGACACCTGATCCGAAAGTATTGTGCATACAATAACTCGTCTCATCCTGATGGACTGGGGCAGGGGTAGGGAGAGGCTGCACGGGCAATGTTCATAGGAAAGCTAGCTGGATATCAGGTTTCATTGGGACCATGGCCCCGTATTATTACCATGACTTCTGAATGGCAACCCTAGTACCTTATTAGCTAATACTAGGTCTTTATCCAGAAGGGCACCCTCTTCCCTACACCGTGCTCTACTTTTGACCAGAGCTCTATGTACCCTGGTCAAATGTAATGCACTATATATCTCTCATTATAGGAGTAATAACATGAACATATCAATGGGTCAGAGGTCACTACATCCTTCCAGGCCCTTTAACCTCTCTAGGCCTACTATCCCCAGACGGATTTGCCTTTAGACAGGGATAATTACTAGGCCTATGGCTAATAATTACTAGGCCAACTAAGCCGTTGACATCTGAATGGCAACCCTGACTAGGTCCTTATCAGCTGATACAAAGATAAACATGATAAATATGTACCCAAGCATGATGGTTGTGAATGTCTCCGTACCAAATGGCACCACATTCCCTATATAGTGCACTACTTTTGACGAAGGCTCATAAGGCTCTGGTCAAAAGTACTTTACTGTGTAGGGAATAGGGTGCCATTCGGGATGCATTACAAGAGCGAGGAGGTCCAGGCCTAGCATGGGGGTTGTCAACGAGAGGCACAGCGTTGCATTAACATAGTGTATCAGTTACCAGAACTCAATAGCAGGCTGGCTGCTCTATGCAGATAGATGAACTATTCAGAACAGGCAGGTGGTGATTAAAGGGCCTATTGTGTGTCAGAGTACGTTGTTCTGGTATCGTCATGATTGGACTAGGCTTTTGTCTGGGGCTCGAGAGACCATGGCCAGGCCAATACGACTACAAGAGCAGAAGGCTGGTTGAGTACACATGTAGGCCTACGGTTCTGTTTGTATAAGGTTACAGGTACAATATACAAATTCTGTGGGCTGCCACTCAAAGAGAAAAAGAAAACAAACATTAAAAAAGGTAGATAAGTATAAAGTTTGGATCCTTTTGCTTTGGAAACTATGTGTATTTCTATTTCTAAATGTAATTAAAAAAAAAATACAATTATGGGAGTTACCCCATCAATTTACTAGCCTTCATTTCATCTTTATCAATAGCTGTTTGTGATGGTAACGGAAGATATGCTAATGAGAAGGATTGTGGCGCTGCTGGATAATTAGTCAAATTTCTCAGGCTGCTGAAGGTCCTTAGATATACAGTGCATTCAGATAGTGTTCAGACCTCCTTCACTTTTTCCACATTTTGTTACGTTACAAATTTGTTACGTTACAAATTGAGCTCAGGTGCATCCTGTTTCCATTGATCATCCTTGAGATGTTTCTACAACTTGATTGGAGTCCACCTGTGGTAAATTCAATTGATTGGGCATGATTTGGAAAGGCACACACCTGTCTATATACTTTCCCAAGGTTGGCAGTGCATGTCAGAGCAAAAACCAAGCCATAATATAGAAACGCCGAGACAGGATTGGGTTGAGGCACAGATCTGGGAAAGGGTACATAAAAAAGGTCTGCAGCATTGAAGTTCCCCAAGAACACAGTGGCCTCCATCATTATTAAATGGAAGAAGTTTGGAACCACCAAGACTCTTCCTAGAGCTAGGTCAAACTGAGCAATCGGGGGAGAAGGGCCTTGATCAGGCAGGTGACCAAGAACACAATGGTCACTCTGACAGAGATACAGAGTTTCTCTGTGGAGATGGGAGAACCCTCCAGAAGGACAACCATCTCTGCAGCACTCCACCAATCAGGCCTTTACGGTAGAGTGGCCAGACGGATGCCATTGCTCAGTAAAAGGCATGACAGCCCTCTTGAAGTTTGCCAAAAGGCACCTAAAGGACTCTCAGACTATGAGAAACAAGATTCACTGGTCTGACAAAACCAAGATTGAACACTTTGACCTGAATGCCAAGCGTCACGTCTGGAGGAATCCAGGCAACGCTCATCACCTGGCCAATATTATCTCTACGGAGAAGCATGGTGGTGGCAGCATCATGCTGTGGGGATGTTTTTCAGCAGCAGGAATTGGAAGACTAGTCAAGGATCGAGGGAAAGATGAACGGAGCAAAGTACAGAGAAATCCTTGATAAAAACCTGCTTCAGAGCGCTCAGGATCTCAGACTTGGGCGAAGGTTCTCTTTCCAACAGGATAACGACCCTAAAACAACTCAGAAATGGCTTCTGGACAAGTCTCTGAATGTCCTCGAGTGGCCCAGCCAGAGCTCGGACTTGGAGCCGATTGCACATCTCTGGAGAGACCTGAAAATATCTGTGCAGCAACGCTCCTGTCCAAAGCTGCCAGAGTCGCCCTCCTGTCCGGAGCTGCCAGAGCCGCCCTCCTGTCCGGAGCTGCCAGAGCCGCCCTCCTGTCCAGAGCTGCCAGAGCCGCCCTCCTGTCCGGAGCTGCAAGAGCCGCCCTCCTGTCCGGAGCTGCCAGAGCCGCCCTCCTGTCCGGAGCTGCCAGAGCCGCCCTCCTGTCCGGAGCTGCAAGAGCCGCCCTCCTGTCCGGAGCTGCCAGAGCCGCCCTCCTGTCCGGAGCTGCCAGAGCCGCCCTCCTGTCCGGAGCTGCCAGAGCCGCCCATCACTCCAGAGCTGCCAGAGCCGCCCGACACTCCAGAGCTGCCAGAGCCGCCTGTAACTCCGGAGCTGTCAGAGCCGCCCGTCACTCCGGAGCTGCCAGAGCCACCCTCCTGTCCGGAGCTGCCGAAGCCACCCGTCACTCCGGAGCTGCCAGAGCCGCCCTTCACTCTGGAGCAGCCAGAATCGCATCCCCTCAGTCCAGAGGCGCCCCTCAGTCCAGAGGCGCCACCTAAGTGGGCCAAGACTGAGGTGGAGCGGGGTCCACGTCCTGCACCAAATCCGCCGCCGTAAGGAAGGCCCAGAGTCAGGTTTTGCGGCCGGGGTCCGCACCTTTGGGGGAGGAGGGGGGGGGGGGGGGGGGGGGGGGGGGGGTACTGTCACGCCCTGGCCATAGAGAGGCTTTTATTCTCTATTTTGGTTAGGCCAGGGTGTGACTAGGGTGGGCATTCTATGTTCCTTTTTCTACGTTTTTGTATTTCTTCGTTTTTGGCCGGGTATGGTTCTCAATCAGGGACAGCTGTCTATTGTTGTCTCTGATTGAGAACCATACTTAGGTACCTCTTGCCCACATGGGTTTTGTGGGTAGTTGCTTTCTGTTTTTGTGTCTGCACCAGACAGAACTGTTTCGGTTGTTCTCTTTGTTGATTTATTAATCAGTGTTCAGTTCCATTAATAAAAGGATGAACACGTATCACGCTGCACCTTGGTCCTCACCTTCTTCCACTTCTTCCAGCTACCAAATACTAATTGAGTGTATGTAAACTTCTGACCCACTGGGAATTAATCTCTCTACTATTATTCTGACATTTCACATTCTTAAAATAAAGTGGTGATCCTAACGGACCTAAAACAGGGAATTTTTACTATGATTAAACGTCAGAAATTGTGAAAAACTGAGTTTTTAAATGTATTTGACAAAGGTGTATGTAAACGTCCGACTTCAACTGTATATATTTCTCTCTGGCTTTTGCCTCATTTTGGAAGAAATGTATTTGTTCAAAACTGTTAAACTATTGTCTTTTTCTCTCTTCGAGTCAACTACCTGCCACATTTTATACACTGCAGTGCTAGATAGCTGTATCTTATGCTTTCATTGGTAGATTAATTATCTGTTTCTTTGATTGAGTGGACAACATGTCAGTTTATGCTGCAAGAGCTCTGATAGGCTGGATGACGTACTCCAGAAGTTGTCATAATTATTGTGTAAGTCAATGGAATGAGGTGAAAACCATGAGCCTCCTAGGTTTTGTTTTGAAGTCAATGTACCCAGAGGAGGACGGAAGCTAGCTGTCTTCCGGCTGCACCATGGTGCTACCCTACAGAATGCTGTTGAGGCTACTGTCGACCTTCTTCGCGAAATACTGTGTTTTAATCAGTTATCTGATGACATGATTACATTTAGTGTAGTTTTATCTTAAAAGGATACATTTTTAAATGTTTACAATTAAAACATTTATGAAATTCACTGAGGAGGATGTTCCTCCCCTTCCTCTTCTGAAGAGCCTCCACTGGTAGCCTATAGATTTGCTTTAGCTAATGGATGCATGTTTATTGGGAGGCGTATTTGGTTGTCATTATCTTATGTTAAACCTAACATTTGACAAAGCTTTACACAGTGTCGCAATGCTGCCATTTAGACTGCTGGCTGGCGGCAATAATGTAATTACTTGTTCAGTTATTAAAGCTGGAAATAGAAACATTGCAGATTGTAAAAAAACATCTAATCATATGCAACAGCATACTAAACAGCTACCAAAATATATATTTTTAGAATGTACAACTGTCCTGTATAGCATACCTAAATCTGCATGATATGAGCCATCCTCGTGCTCTCTCCCGGCTTTGATAGAAAGATGTTGTGTTTCCTCCTGTAGTGTAGCCTACTATCTACACTACATGGCAAAAAGTATCTGGACACCTGCTCGTCGAACATCTCATTGAAAACATTATGAGCATTAATATGGAGTTGGTCCCCCTTTTGCTGCTTTAACAGCCTCCACTCTTCTGGGAAGGCTTTCCACTAGATGTTGGAACATTGCTGCAGGGATTTGCTTCCATTCAGCCACAAGAGCTTAGTGAGGTCGAGCACTAATGTTGGGCGATTAGGCCTGACTCGCAGTCGGCATTCGAATTCATCCCAAATGTGTTTAATGGGGTTGAGGTCAGGGCTTTGTGCAGGCCAGTCAAGTTCTTCCACACCGATCTTGACAAACCATTTCTGTATGGACCTCGCTTTTTGCAGAAAAGGGCCTTCCCCAAACTGTTGCCACAAAGTTGGAAGCACAGAATCATCTAGAACGTAGCGTTAAGATTTCCCTTCACAGGAACTAATGGGCCTAGCCCGAACAATGAAAAACAGCCCCAGACCATTATCCCTCCTCCATCAAACTTTACAGTTGGTACTACGCATTGGGGCAGGTAGCGTTCTCCTGGCATCGGTCTAACCCATATTTGTCCGTCAGACTGCCAGATGGTGAAGCGTCATTCACTCCAGCAGTTTCCACTGCTCCAGAGTCCAATGGCCGTGAGCTCTACACCACACCAGCCGACGCTTGGCATTGCATTTGGGGATCTTAGGCTTGTGTGTGGCTGCTTGGCCATGGAAACCCATTTCATGAAGCTCCCGGCGACCAGTTCTTGTGCTTACGTTGCTTCCAGAGGCAGTTTGGAACTTGATAGTGATTGTTGCAACTGAGGACAGGCAATTTTGACTTGCTATGCTCTTCAGCACTCTGCGGTCTCATTTTGTGAGCTTGTGTGGCCTACCACTTTGCGGCTGAGTCATTGTTTCTCCTAAACGTTTCCACTTCACAATAACAGCACTTACAGTTGACTGGGGCAGCTCTAGCAGGGCAGAAATTTGACAAACTTACTTGTTGGAAAGGTGGCATCCTACGACGGTGCGACATTGAATGTCACTGAGCTCTTCAGTACAAACCATTTTACTGACAATATTTGTCTTTGGAGATTGCATTTCTATCACCTGTCAGCAACGGGTGTGGCTTAAATAGCTAAGTCCACATACTTTTGGCCATAGAGTGTATATCTTTATACAGTATTTAGCTGCTATTTTGTTATAAATGACACATCAAATAAATACCTATCAATGAGGAAAAAAGCAGTCGGCTTGAGGATAATTTCAGCCACTATTACTATATTCAAGGTAAATTACATTTAATAAAATAAAATGTAATCTAACTTGAGAGACTTCCCTGGTCTCCTGAAGTCCTCCTTGCTGCTTATCTCTCTGTCTCTCTCTTTTTTCTACGTAGAGGCCTACAGTAGCTACAGTATGTGACTGCGTCTCGTTGCATTTTTGTGTGCAAAATAATGTTTTCACCACGGCCTGTAGGGGCAGGTTGTGGGCCCAACTGTTTTCCATACCGAGTATTGACAACCCAGACAAGTCTTTCCGGAGACATTGTGCATTATACTGTATGTCCATTGCGATACACACAATTTAAACGTAGTCTTGAAGGACCCATGCCAATATATACCAGATAAGGGACTGTAGATATTGCAACCACACAACTCAAACGCAGTTTAACCAGTATGAACGAAATTGCAAATCACTTTTTTTGTTCAATCCCTCAAGAACTGTTGTCCGCTAAAGACTATTACCTGTTTACCAACGTATTGGCTGTCCAGGATCCAGACGACCTGTCCCCAGAGCTTCCTATTCAGTTAATCACTTTCAGTAACTGGTTGAGGCCGGCAATTAAGCAGAATGAGAGAGGCTCAGTCAAAGATGCTGCAGAATTGCTGCATTTGAAGCAGCACTCCCTTCTGCCCAGTTTCCCTGACGTTGCTACGGCAATCAAGCTGTTTTTATCACCTCTGTAAGTGTCGCTTCTGCAGCGAGATCGTTTCCTAAACTAAAAGTCATGAAGAACTACCATAGAAGCATTAGGCTCTCAGTCTGATATGAGCTTTAGAACGCCTGCGTAAGATCCACTCATTGCACAGGCGCCGTCTTAGCCTTGACCACAGTTCTTTATTTTTTATTTTTCAAGGCCTGAGGCTTTATTTTTTTGTCTTATTCCTGAAGCCCAAGAAACCTGTAGACCAGATTCTGGTAACCAGAAAGATTGCTTATTTTCCTAATATTTCTATGCTGACTGAATGGGACACTACAATTCAAGCATTCAACTCTCAGTGTATATACTGATAATCTTATTTTAGTCATCTTAAAGCCTGAAGATAACGCCAGTTGCTATTTAGATAAAACAAGTGATTGGTAGACTACGTCCAAAAATGAAAAATATTATGATAAACCTTTAATGTTTGTTTATACTACTTGATCACTGAGATGCGACCAAATCAGAGTTTTACAAACTAGGCTCTCATTAGCTCAGTCGATTGTAGCACATAAAAGGGCAATTTTCTCACATGATGATTTTTGGAAGGTATACTTGTAAATCATTATTTTTATGATGATTTGGTGTGTTTTGAACCTCTATTTCTGGCGCTATATTCATTTCAATACAACTTAATTTGTCCCCTCAGGGGCAATTAGCCATTAGCCAATAGTCAATAAATGCTTTTGGTGAGCTGGCACTCTTACGTGCGAATAATGATACAATTCCTGTTGTTTTTCATTTACTGCTTTGGTTTGCCTAAGGCTGGACCAGCACATTTTATGCTGATTTAGACTGTTATGTTTCTCCCTTTGTGGAACCTACAGTCTAATCATGTTTTTTGGTGAGCTGAGTAACTATACGGAATAATGATAGAAATTCTGTTTTGCAGTTACGGGAAGTTCTGCAAGGCCTGAAACTGGACTAGAACATACAGCACAGTGCCACGGGGCGTGGCTACGGATCTGAAGCCAAGATGGTCGCCGTCTGTTTTAATCCTTGCAGTCGCCTCAAAGGAAAATCATCGGATGGGCCTCTGTATCACTGACAGAACACACTGAGGATCAGCATTGTCGATCCTTAGGTAGGAAGACGGATATTTACTCCTTTGCCTCTCTTCTCGGATTGGAAGACTGGGATTCGACTGGAGGATTTTCGTCCTTTAAATAGCCTCTGGTCTATATTACAATCAAAAGGATATTGCGTCATCTTCTTAAATGAAACATTGCACGCTTGGGACATACAGTACATTAAATATATCAGTCGTTGAAACAAAAAACACACCTGATGCTATTGACAATCTAAGGATCTCTCCCTCTAACATCTAACCCCAACTGGCACAGTCTACCCTACGTATTTTTTCTATAATGCATCCCTTTAGTCTCTCCCAGCGTGTTCTCCTGCTGCTCAGTACTCTGCTGGGCCTGTGCCAGGGTCTGGAGTTCACAGGCTCCGAGGGTCAGTGGGCTCGGTATGTCCGCTGGGACGCCAGCACCAGAAGTGAGCTCACCTTCCAGTTCAAGACAGCCGCGTCCGATGCCCTGATCCTCTACTTTGACGATGGCGGCTACTGCGACTTCCTGCTCCTCACTGTCACGGACGGGAAGCTCCAGCTCTGCTTCAGTGTCGACTGCGCCGAGACCACGGTCACCTCTGAGAAATCGGTCAACGATAGCCGCTGGCATTTCGCTACAGTCAGCCGACACAACCTCAGAACGGTCCTAGCCCTGGACGGGCAGACCAAGGCGGACGAGGTTCGACCACAGCGCCAGTTCATGAAGATCGTCAGCGACCTCTTCCTCGGAGGTGTACCCGGAGACATCAGGACTTCGGCCATCACCCTGCCGACGGTTAGAGAGCTGCCACCGTTCAAAGGAGTTATCACAGATCTGAATTACGGAAACAAGGTTCCCACGCTGATCAACAGTCAGAAGGTGCGTCTGGAGATGATGGGTCTCTGTACAGAGAACCCGTGTGAGAACGGAGGCCACTGCTCCATGGCTGATGGAGAACCCTACTGTGACTGCGCCAAAACTGGATATACCGGACGGACCTGCGGTGAAGGTAAGATCGTTCAGTCTTACCGACCAATGTCTTTGTTGAATGTAGACAGCAAGGTACAAATAATGAATGCTAAAGGTGTTTATACAATATTTGAATTGAACGAACTGACTCTTTTCTCCAAGGTTTTTGCTACACTGTACCATTTCCATGTTGAAAAAAACAATGTACAAGAGCATGTCGACAGATTCAGCTCGAACAGAAAACATGGACATCTCTGTGTGGGTGGTTCCTCTTTCACAGTTTATTTCAAATGAATTGTATGTTGTATGTGGGAGTTATATTGGAAGTGATGTACCAGGATATACCGTCTCTGCATTCTATTGTTACTTTCATGAGAAATCTGTGCAGGGATGCAATATTCTTTGATAAGAGTCATATTACAATGTTCAGTCATTTTTCTTCCCATATATTCAGCTCCTGCAAGTGTTACAGGGGCCAGAAGGTACAAAATGGTTTGAATAATTAGGAACATCTTTATCTTTCTCCTCTTGGTCACTTATGCCAAGGCTGCCTCTGCTATGTGTCTTATTGAAATGTAGTGCTCTGACAAAGCTCATAGTAAATTCCTACTTTAGTCCTTAGTTCTGCCTTCATGAGACAGGAAGCTACCGTATCTCTCAGACAACATCACCTCCTTCCTCTTTTTCATCGGTCTGGAGTGTATTGGGTGACTTAGAGACTAGAGACCCATGATGGCTGAGTTTGATTCACTGCTGACCCACTTCCCGTTACTGCCTGGTTAGGTCACTTCCTGGCTGGTTAGGCCAGAGTGAAAGGTTGAATAATGACACAACTCCATCTTGAAATACAGGGGATGAATGCACACTGAGTACTCCTCCATTTGTGGCTTGTTACCTTATACTGCAGCTCTTTTTCCCATTTTTGGTTCTAATTGTTTTAGGGTTTCAAACATTTATTTTTTATTTTGGATACTAGCTATTTACTCCACCCCACTGCTATGCTTAGCATTCCAAAACACAAGATATGGTATGTCAGAAAACCGCTGCACTGTCAGTCTCAGTGACTGGGCGTTATCCTTTAGTCTGGTTCCGTTCTCTCTCAGCCACTGTCTAACAATGAGGAGAGAAGAAGAGATCCATCCATTCATTTGAGAGCTTCTCTCAGGCCGACACAGAGCTGCCATGGGAGCGATAACATTCTTGTGCTAAAACAACTGAGATTTAATAGGTTGCTTGTGATTCAGGATGACGGTTGAATAGAGGGCCATGTCACCGCCCCAGGGCAGTGCTTCTAATTTACAACGCAGCACTCTTATTGGCGGAGAGGACAAACGCCACTAGACAGGAGCACAGCACTGAGAGCACTCTCCTGCTGTGCTAACTGGAACAGCCCCCTGTGTCCAGCACGCACACAGCTTTCCAATCTCTCTCTCTCTCTCTCTCTCTCTCTCTCTCTCTCTCTCTCTCTCTCTCTCTCTCTCTCTCCCCCACCCCTCTATATCTCTCCCTCCGATTAATTTATGTGGCTGATTGTTGATTACGCCGCAGAGACGCTGAAGCATAATTAGGAGGATAATGAGAGCAGAAATGGCTAATTTGACCAGGAAACTCTGGGACAAATACCACACTAAATTCAAACTGACATCTGCAATCGACAACGCCTTATAGGGAGTTCTTATTGTTACAGTATGTCTACAACTGCTAAAGCATGTTGTTTTTTCTTCAGACACTATTGCACTGCAGTACAATACAGAGAGCATATTTTGCCCACATTGCTTAACATCACCGTCAGCACATGAGACATTAGAGACACAACTGTTCTTAAGTCTGTGCCTGTGTAGTGTCTGTGTGATTTTGATGCTGCATCATGTGTTACGCTAATGAGTAATGGGTGCAATCTGTCGGACCTGTAAGTGTTTACTGTGTGTGTGTTTGTGTGTTTGTGTGTGTGTGTGTGTATGTAAGGCAGACTGTCTTTAGCCATGCAGCCAGCCACACACACACACACACACACACACACACACACACACACACACACACACACACACACACACACACACACACAGCTGCAGTTAGAGTTATCCTAGCGGGCCCTGGAGCAGGATTCATACAGCAGGCAGATGGCAAGGCCCACTAGGCCTCAGAAGCATTTAGCATTTAGACTGGGATGGGCTGTATCACGTATGCTCAGCTCATAGTTTTCACAGTTGTTAACTTCAACCTAGCCTGCTTAAAGGCTGTTAATACAATGTACAGTGTAGTGCAATTCAGTGATTAGCATTTGCATTTGTACATGAACTATAGGCTAAACTAATCAAGTGACAATGGGTTAGTTTAGCCTATATTATAGTAGCTGAAACAAGAGGATTGGGTTTAGCCTAGCCTAGCGGAAACATCATCATCAGGCCTTAGCCCCACAGGATGATTAGGTTAGCCCTAGCTAGCTGAAACATCATCAACAGCAACATTATCGTCAAAGCCTGCCCTGGGTTAGCCTAACTGTAGTTAGCAAAAGCTTCATTAGCAACTAGCAATCAGGATTAGGTTATCTTAGCTAGCTGAAAGTTCAAATTATGACTTAGTTAGCCTTGCTAGTTGAAACATCATCATCATTAAACATTACATCAGCACCATCATCATTCCCCAGCCCAGGATGACTGGGATTTGCATACCTCTAACATAATCATTATCCCAGCCCTTAGCCCTCATCTCCAAAGAGCCACATAGAGCCCAGTCCGCCAGGATGACTGTGTTAGCCTAGCTAGCCTAGCTGTAACATAACCAGCATCATTATCCTAGCCCTCAGCCCTCATCCTGCCCACAGAGCTCAGCCCTAAACCACCAACCTGCAGAATAAGACAATAAACAGATGGCCATAAAACACATGTTCAATCTGTCCGCCCATGTGGATCAGGGCGTATCAGTGTTTAGGTGCGTCAGAGCGGAGGGGCTGGAATAAGACACTGTTTGCTCGCCCCCGTGCTGTTCGGTAATATTACAGACATTGCGGTGAAGTGGTGTTATCATCAGTCAAATGGATGCGTCCCAAATGGCACCCTATTCCCTACATAGTGCACTACTTTTGACCAGAGCCCCATAGGGAATAGGGTGCCATTTGTGATGCTGGCAATGCTATCATCAGTCAACGTGTGAAATTATTAATGATTTCTGCAGAGTCATTTGGAATGTGGCATATCTTATCTCTGTTCATTGTTTCTTATATGGCCTTGAAATGTAATGTGTTGTGTTCCCAAACCTATTAAATTAAATGAATAGATTTGACATTTGAAAGACTGGATGCCTCAGGGGTATTTTAATTACAAATGAGATATTCAGAATGTTAAAGCTATTATGAGCTATCGACATGTGCTCTAGGATTATGTAACGTACAACCTGATTGCCATGTTCTCATCATCGGACTTCTACAACTTCCTTCATTTTAATAAGCGGTCTAAAAATACCTTATTGAACTGTAAAAACGGCCCCGCGAAAACAGTAGTAATTGAAGGCTGGGGCAAACAAACTGTTAAACAAGTGCTGAAGAGATGCCTAGGAGCTCTGCTTTGGGGATTAATAAACATACATGGAGAAATGACTGTTACAATAATCTTACTATGGAAATAGGTCAGGGGGGAAAAAATAAAAAGAGGGAGGACTTGCCTGATGTGTGTGTGTGTGTGTGTGTGTGTGTGTGTGTGTGTGTGTGTGTGTGTGCCTGTGTGCTTGCATGTCTCTGTGTGTGTATGTGTGTCTCTGCGTGCGCGTGTGTGTGTGCGTGCATGCGCCTAATTCCAACACAAGCGGAGTGCAGAGGGCATTTGTGTCCGGTCCCAAGCCTGACAGTGACGTTAGAATTTCAGTGGGATGGGATGGAGGATGGCGTCGCTAGCTGCAGCGGCTGGTAAAGTGGAGCAGGAAGAGGATTACACAGGAACCACATGTTCTCCTATCTTCCGTCCATTGGCTTGTTCTGGACACTGCAGCCAGCTCTGTGAAGGGAAGGAGGAAAGCTTTAGCTGCATGTGTTTTGCAACCCAGCATTTCACAGACACACACGCGCCAGGGACACCAAATCCCCCTCTCGCCTGCAGGGATGCTGTCTATCAGGCTTCTGCTACCTCCCTTCTTTAGTCTTTCGCCCTTCGCTCCTTGTCTTTAACCCTGTGAGCCAATGTCGTACTCCGTAATCTGGCTACTTCAGCTACTGAAACATTAGCTGTTCCTGCAGGTGGTGCCTCCATTTTTTAATTTTTTTTTATGTTGCAATATCCATTGAGTATTTGTCGACCGTGTCACGTTAACATGAGTAACAAGATGGCCGTCAGCGAACAACATGGCCGTCAGTGTACAACATGGCCGTCAGTGTACAACATGGCCGTCAGCGAACAACATGGCCGTCAGCGAACAACATGGCCGTCAGCGAACAACATGGCCGTCAGTGTACAACATGGCCGTCAGCGAACAACATGGCCGTCAGTGTACAACATGGCCGTCAGCGAACAACATGGCCGTCAGCGAACAACATGGCCGTCAGCGAACAACATGGCCGTCAGCGAACAACATGGCCGTCAGCGTACAACATGGCCGTCAGTGTACAACATGGCCGTCAGCGAACAACATGGCCGTCAGTGTACAACATGGCCGTCAGTGTACAACATGGCCGTCAGCGAACAACATGGCCGTCAGTGTACAACATGGCCGTCAGTGTACAACATGGCCGTCAGCGAACAACATGGCCGTCAGCGAACAACATTGCCGTCAGTGAACAACATGGCCGTCAGTGAACAACATGGGCATAGGTAGCAGGATGAGTGGCCATTTTTAGTACCTCCATCATGCCCTCCACTCTACCACTATAACCACTATAGATAGCTACAGCTATCAGCACAAAATAAAAATAACCCTCTTCCCACATGTTCAGTGGGAATTTACAGCCTCCATGCAGATAACACGATTGAGTGGCCATTTTGAGTGTATGCCCTTCACTTTAACCACTTGCTATCTATCAAATAAATACAAGAAACCCTCTTCCCACACGCTGGTTGGTTGGATGGGTGGGAATTGAATGGCCTCCAGTGTGGCCGGCCGGCCAGAGATCTAACCACTGCAGCTAGCGTTAATTGCTTTGAATCAAATTAATATCTGATATGGCGTATTAGCCTGGCACTTTAAACATCTAATACAGTCCTTCTTAATTACGATCTGTTTCATTTCCTCCCACTACATGTTGCTCTCAGGGGCTGATTAAAGAAATCTGTTGGCATTTAGCTTTTACAACCGTTCCAGCTACACGCACACTTGCTCGAACTCGCTCGCTCGCACACACACACACACACACACACACACACACACACACACACACACACACACACACACACACACACACACACACACACACACACACCCGAGTGGCCAGGGTTAAGATGTCTTGAGGTTAAGGAGGGATAGCCGAAGACAGCTGTAGCATAGCCGTGTGAGAATTCATGGCATCCCGTTGTGCGGTTACTTCATGTGTGTAAATTCAATGTGTTACATTTTATTTATTTTTATTTTTTTACATGACACTCTAGAGCTAGAAATAATACAGACTACACATTTATGTAGGTTCAACATCCTCCGAGGCTTGCAGCGTTGGGCCTCTGGGTGTTGAGTTTCAGGGCTGTAACTTTCAATCATTTTTTACCCGATGAAAACGATGCTGAACCCCTGAAGGAGTAAACAGTGTGCATTCCTACAAGCCAATGTGAAGTCAGGGGAGGTTGTGATGGTGTGCAGAAAGGATTTGGGTCGGCAGTGAAGTGAACTCTGGGGGTTGGTGGCGGAGGGTTGGGTTGGCGGGGGGGGGGGGGGGGGGACGATCGGTCCGGGGGATTTCTAGATATCCACAAACCTCACAACATCATAAATCCGCATCTGGCTCTCTACAGGAGCAGGGATTTATGCCTCTCTAGCTTTAACTATGTGTATGTGAGGAACACTGTGGTATATACAATGCTAAATATTATGTCTTTCCTGAAATATTTGCTGCGATTTGAAAGAGTTGTTTAATTAATACAATTAATCAGATTAATTGATGATGATTTACAATGTACAATCTGGTTCCCTGAAAGGATGGGACAGATGTTTCATGTGTTCTTCTCTCCACAGGATTTTTTTTTGTGTTGTTATTTTTAAACAGGCATGTACAGGGACAGCTCTGGTCCTTTACATGTTAACAGAAAAATAATGCTTCCGTGTGTTGTTAGGTATTTATTTTGCATGATAGACACCATGCAAGCCAAAGCAGTGTGATGCTAATGCTAGGTATCTCTCTGCCTTCTCCTGCCTCCCCCTGCTAACTCCTCAGCAGCCGTTCAGAGGAAACCAGGTGAGTTCTGTTTCTCAGATGAGACTCACATATGGAAGGAGGAGAGGGTTCAATAGTTACAGGACACATTTTCAGACAGCACGCACAGTACGGTGTACAGCAAGATAATAAAGTAAATACGAACGTAAGAAAGATTACAATGTCCACATGCATCACAGAAATTGCAAAAATAAACTGGTCTATCAATAGGCCTATAGAAATCAACGTGATTAACATTTTTGCAGCGTAGTCGTGCCTGATGCTTCTACCACATTTTGATCTAAACTTGAAGCTTTTCCATGCCCTACGGAAAGCTTTGTTTTCAGTGTTGATAGCCATGCTTTGCCTTTATAGCGAAGCATGCCTGACCACAATGCAGCAGTATTGGTGTGTTCTTATACTCTCTGTCTCCATCTCGCCTTCTTCTTCTCCCTCAAGGCTTAGCACATCTGAAGGCATCTGAGTCAGGTACGATCTCTTCTTTTCTCTCTCCTCGCCTGCTTTGGGGTCAGATTGAGTGTGTGTGTTTCTCTGTGCACTGCCCCTTCGCAGCCACGTCTCCTCTACCTGTCAGTGTGTGTCAGTGTGCTCTGTTGTCATCGTAGTGTTGCAGGGGAGGATGGAGCTGCACAGCATGTCCTGATCATACTGTGCCCCCCGTGCCCCCTCCTGTGCCCCCTCCCATGCCCCTTCCCCAGGTTTCTCTGTATTACATAATGGTGTGTTGGCTCACTGCTGTGTCTAACAGTCTAACATGCAGTGGCAACATCTGCTCTTCCTACTCTAGCCTGACCTCAGCAGATAATGACTGTGTGTGTGTGCGTGTGTGCGTGTGTGCGTGTGTGTGTGTGTGTGTGTGTGTGTGTGTGTGTGTGTGTGTGTGTGTGTGTGTGTGTGTGTGTGTGAGAGAGAGAGAGAAAGTGTGTGCACGTGTATGTGAATGCTTCCTCCATATGTGTGTTTGCGTGTGTGTGTATTGCAGTTCAGGGGAAGATGCTACTCTGCCTGGACTCTGGCCTAACAACACAGTCCCACACTACAATATTCTCCCGTCATCCCCACATCCCTGTCAGCCTCACACATGTATGAGCTGGCAAGCAGTTAGTGGCACATGACATATACCGGCTCCTAGTCCACTCTGGTGCTATGTGAGAAGACATGGAGGAGGATGATCCTAGCATGATGCAGCTGAAGCAGTTTATACAGGGTCACTGTGACTTGGCCCTGAACATGAGAACACTTCGGGGGACGCTATGTGGCATGCAGAGAGAGATTTGTGTGTGTGTGTGTGTGTGTGTGTGTGTGTGTATCTTTCATTTGAATGCATCTACCACTCTGGGCTATGATCTGTTTGCATGCATGTTACTCAATGCTTGGCAGGGAGTGTAAAGGTTGGTAGTTCTTACTCCCTTACTTACTGCCTTATAGATGAATAACACTAGTTCAAGCCTCCTTTTTTTCTCCTTTCTTTCCTGCCCTCCTCTCAACCCCGGACGCCACTCTCCCGATCTTCCTCTATGGATCCCTTCTTCTGCGTATCTATAGGTAGAAACAAAGGTACAGAGCTCTTTTCCTTATTAACTCTTCTGTACTTTACTGTTCTCTACTGTTCTCTGCTGTTCTCTACTGTTCCCTTCTGTTCTCTACTGTTCCCTTCTGTTCTCTACTGTTCTATGCTGTCCTCTACTGTCCTCTGCTGTTCTCTACTGTTCTCTGCTGTTCTCTACTGTTCCCTTCTGTTCTCTACTGTTCTATGCTGTTCTCTACTGTTCTCTGCTGTTCTCTACTGTTCTCTGCTGTTCTCTACTGTTCCCTTCTGTTCTCTACTGTTATCTACTGTTCTCTGCTGTTCTCTGCTGTTCTCAACTGTTCCCTTCTGTTCTCTACTGTTCTCTGCTGTTCTCTACTGTTATCTGCTGTTTTCTAATGTTCTCTGCTGTTCCCTTCTGTTCTCTACTGTTCTATGCAGTTCTCTGCTGTTCTATACTGTTCTCTGCTGTTCTCTACTGTTCCCTTCTGTTCTCTGCTGTTCTATGCTGTTCTCTACTGTTCTCTGCTGTTCTCTACTGTTCCCTTCTGTACTCTACTGTTCTCTGCTGTTCTCTACTGTTCCCTTCTGTACTCTACTGTTCTCTGCTGTTCTCTACTGTTCCCTTCTGTACTCTACTGTTCTCTACTGTTCCCTACTCTACTGTTCTCTGCTGTTCTCTACTGTTCCCTTCTGTACTCTACTGTTCTCTGCTGTTCTCTACTGTTCCCTTCTGTTCTCTGCTGTACTTTACTGTTCCCTTCTGTACTCTACTGTTCTCTACTGTTCTCTACTGTACTCTATATTACTCTACTGTTCTCTTACTGTTCTCTACTGTTCTCTGCTGTTCTCTACTGTTCTCTACTGTTCCCTTCTGTACTCTACTCTTCTCTACTGTTCTCTGCTGTTCTCTACTGTTCCCTTCTGTTCTCTACTGTACTCTACTGTTCTCTACTGTTCTCTACTGTTCCCTTCTGTACTCTACTGTATTTTACTGTACTCTACTGTTCCCTTCTGTCCTCTACTGTACTCTACTGTATTCTAATATACTCTACTGTTCCCTTCTGTTCTCTACTGTTCACTATTGTACTCTACTGTTCCCTTCTGTAGTCTACTGTATTCTGCTGTATTCTACTGTTCTCTGGTGTTCTCTAATCTACTGTACTCTACTGTTCCCTGCTGTTCTCTACTGTATTCTACTGTACTCTACTGTTATCTTCTGTACTTTACTGTATTCTACTGTACTCTACTGTTTCCTTCTGTACTTTACTGTAGTATCATCTTCTCTAATCTACTGTACTCTCCTGTTCTCCTGTACTCTACTGTATGCCCGGGGAGCTGTCTGATTCCTACAGCTTGTTAATGGTGTTGTAGAAGGCTGCCGGAAACGCAGTTGACTACTGTATGGCGTGTGAGTGAGGGTGTGCATGTTATTGTACAGTACTGTACCACTGAGGTGTATGTTTTCATCTGATCTGTTTCACTTCACTGTGTCCTTCAGCTCAACAGTAGTTGATTGGAATACTGGACCTGACATTTGGCTTCATAATACTGACGTCAGAGTGAAGGATTATTGGCATAGTAAAAAGTCATGGTTTGGTTTCTACCCCACATTAATATTGTAAGTCATGGTTTCTGTGCATAGTGATTTGTAAGACTTGTTTCATAATTGATACAAAACCATGTGTTACAGTGTGTATGCCTCCGGACAAATTTTGGGTTAAATTAAATGATAAATTATACATTTCAACTTATTCCTGTTCGGACGGAAACCCTGTATGGTTTTATTAATATACAGGTTGACTGAATTCATATACAGGTTGACTGAATTCATATACAGGTTGACTGAATTCATATACAGGTTGACTGAATTAATATACAGGTTGACTGAATTCATATACAGGTTGACTGAATTAATATACAGGTTGACTGAATGAATGTACACATTGAATACCCATCTGTTCTGCTGTGATGAGGGAATCTGCTTTTAGCCAAGTACATTATATCAATGTATGCTGTATTCTGCCATAGACAGCTGCTTCCCCAGCTCACCTTATTTCCAAATGGGAGAGTTTGTTCACATAGTGGTGACTGCACTTACAAGGCTAAGTAAGGATTGGGGGGATGAGGGGGATGGGGAGGTGTGGAGGAGAGGTGTGGGGGTGGCTATCTAGAATGACATGGAGAGGGATAGGACCATACGACAACGATGGTGACATAGAAGAGAATCGGAGGAACTTGTCACGGAATGCTGAGGATGGTTCTATTCATTTCAAATTCTCACCCAGGGCTATTGTACTTCCTTCTGGAATGTCTCCAAAGGAAATGTGAGATTCTTGACATCATTCACCTAACTATACGTGTGCACTTGGCAGAGTGTAGAGAGGCTAAAGAGAGATGTGTGACCTGTTGCCACAAGAAAAGGGCAACCAGTGAAGAACAAACACCATTGTAAATAAAAACCCATATTTATGTTTATTGCTTTTCCCTTTTGTACTTTAACTATTTGCACATCGTTACAACACTGTGTTGAGAGGGAGAGAGAGAGAGAGCGAGAGAGAGAGGATGAGAGAGGGAGAGAGAGAGAGAGAGAGGATGAGAGAGGGAGAGAGAGAGAGAGAGAGAGGATGAGAGAGGGAGAAAGCGAGAGAGAGAGACAGACAGACAGACAGACAGACAGACAGACAGGCAGGCAGGCAGGCAGACAGGCAGACAGGCAGGCAGGTAGGCAGACAGACAGACAGACAGACAGACAGACAGACAGACAGACAGACAGACAGACAGAGAGAGAGAGTGATTTGTTAGAGGGACGGTATAACGCCCAGGGACAGTCAGTCAGCTATCTTTGTGCGTCAGCCAGTTTGTCGAGGCCAGCCATCTCTAATGTGAATATGGAGCAGAAGGAGCACCTTGTCTTGTTATTCACAGTCACATCTGGGCTAGCACAAATACAGGACAGTTAGTCCAGCCTAATGGCAGCTTGACAACCAGAGCTCTGCTCCAGATAGCATCAAGAATATGTGGTCCACTGGGGTCACCAATGTGAAAATGTAGGCTATGCACTCACTATAGTCAATTGCTTTGGAAGAAAGTGTCAGCTATATTAGCATGTTTATATTAGCAACATGCTAGCACCCTGGGGCAAGTCAAACATAGTTGTGCTCCAGTTAGCAACATGCTAACCCAAGATAGATCACAGCCTGTCGTTTCCAATGGGAACAAATTAGTCATAGTGGTCAGAACAAGCAAGGAGGTTGGCAGAGCCAAGCACCAGCTAGCGAGATCCTATTGGCACATTCTACTAAGCATTTGCATATTTTCGTTAGGGAACGCCTACTCTGTAAAGTGCGTGTACTGTATGTAACAACTCAATTTGCCTTTGCTCTCCTTCTAAACAATGCCATTTGTTGAAATTTTGGCAAAAGTTACATTCTACAAAACTTAGTCCACTCTACTTGTAAAATATTGTCGTTTTGGGAACAGAACAGAAAACCGTATTCAGATCAAATGTTTAATTGATGAGGAGATTGGCAGAATGTCGTCCAAAATCCTTCTGGTTCCATCTTCTCCCAATAACAGCCGCTGGGCTTCCACTCACCACCATACTTGGTAGTGAGTGGAAACGCCAAGCGGATGCTTCACATTTATACATCTGGTGAAATATCTGTCTCATTGTTCCATCTGTGGCCTGATGGTGATGGCAGTCAACCAGTGGCTGTGCCCCACTTAGCAACATGCTCCAGTTAGCTAGCTGCGGGGCTACTGTTAGTTAGCATGTGCCCACTGCCCCAGCCAGCATCTTGGCATATGCTGCTATAGCACTGGCTAAAGGTCAAATGACACTCTGGTTCATGACAGTCCATGCATGGACTGGCCCATTATTTGCTCAGTGACTTGTGACAGTATTATAATCCACATTACAGTATCTTCACTAGGAAAGAGTCTGATTGTACATACAGATTTCTATTGACTTTAGAAAGCTCAGTGTCCACCAGAGAATCGAGCGTAAGCCTTTTTTTTCAGACTTTTTCTTGCCCCCAGGGGAAAACTGTGGTTGTGTGATTTCAGCAGGCAGCCCTCTGGCTGAGGTCCTATCCAGACTGTTTTAAAGACAGAGGAGGAGTAGACTGAGGACTCCCTGGAGAGAAAGGCAGTGGGATAAGACCCTGAGAAGAGGGAGGGAGCTCTTGTCTAATCTCTCTCCATATGGGGGCTAAGTCCTGGAAGTTCTTCTGGGGTCCTGGAGTCACACTAATTATCCTGCTGCTGCCTCCCCTGCTGCTGCTGCCTTCCCTGCTGCTGCTGTCTCACCTGCTGCTGCTGCCTCCCCTGCTGCTGCTGCCTTCCCTGCTGCTGCTGTCTCCCCTGCTGCTGCTGCCTCCCCTGCTGCTGCTGCCTTCCCTGCTGCTGCTGCCTCCCCTGCTGCTGCTGCCTCCCCTGCTGCTGCTGCCTCCCCTGCTGCTGCTGCCTCCCCTGCTGCTGCTGCTGCTGCTGCCTCCCCTGCTGCTGCTGCCTCTGCTGCTGCTGCCTCCCCTGCTGCCTGTTGATGCAAAGTCCGGCACCGCAAAGTTCACATAGCTTTACTCTTTCTTTCTTTCTTTCTTTCTTTCTTTCTTTCTTTCTTTCTTTCTCTTGCTCTCCCTCTTTCACCTCCCATGTATGTGTTCATGTGTACACCTGTCCTTCCCCCCTCACCCATTCTATCTCTCTGTTCCCTGTTTATTCTCTGCTTATACGTGGTTGTGTATCTACCTCCCCTATTTCTATCTCTCTGTTCCCTGTTTATTCTCTGCTTATATGTGGTTGTGTATCTACCTCCCCTATTTCTCTCTCGCTCTGAATTCTCCCGTCAGAGCATGATTATTAAGGGGTCAACTACTGCTGTGTCTGCTCATCTGTTCCTCTCATCCCAACCCTCTCTCATCTCTGTCCCAGTAGGAGTTAGGAAGGGGGTTAGGGTTCAGTCTCCATAGCCTACTCTCAGCGACCGCAGTCGGTCTGATGGTGTCTGTCTGATGCTGTTAGCCTCTGATGCTAGCTCCCAGCTACAGTAACACTAGGATGAAAATATGCCTTTCCCTTACTTTTCCCATGTGCTGTTTTTCCTCTCCTATCCTCTCCTCTTTCCCCTCATTTACTCCCCTCCTCCTCTCCTCCTCTCATCTCCTCCCTCCATACTCTCATCTCCTCCCCTACCCTCCTCTCTGCTCCCCCACTTCTCCCTCCGTACTCTCTTCTCTTCTCCTCCCCTACCCTCCTCTCCTCCTCACCTCTCCTCCTCTCCTCCCTCCATAGTCTTGTCTCCTCCCCTCCCCTCCTCCCCTACCCTCTCCTCGTCTCCTCCCTCCATACTCTTGGCTCCTCCCCTACCCTCCTCCCCTCCCCTCCTCTCCTCCTCACCTCTCCTGCTCTCCTCCCTCCATAGTCTTGTCTCCTCCCCTCCCCTCCTCCCCTACCCTCTCCTCCTCTCCTCCCTCCATACTCTTGGCTCCTCCCCTACCCTCCTCTCCTCCTCTCCTCCCTCCATACTCTTGGCTCCTCCCCTACCCTCATCTCCTCCTCACCTCTCCTCCTCTCCTCCCTCCATAGTCTTGTCTCCTCCCCTCCCCTCCTCCCCTACCATCTCCTCCTCACCTCTCCTCCTCTCCTCCCTCCATAGTCTTGTCCCCTCCCTACCCTCTCCTCCTCACCTCTCCTCCTCTCCTCCCTCCATACTCTTGGCTCCTCCCCTACCCTCCTCTCCTCCTCACCTCTCCTCCTCTCCTCCCTCCATAGTCTTGTCTCCTCCCCTCCCCTCCTCCCCTATCCTCTCCTCCTCTCCTTTCCTCCTCTTCTCCCTCCATACTCTCTTCTCTTCTCCTCCCCTACCCGCCTCTCCTCCTCACCTCCATACTCTTGGCTCCTCCCCTCCCCTCCTCTCCTCCTCTCCTCTCCTCCTCTCCTCTCCTCCTCCCCTACCCTCTCCTCCTCACCTCTCCTCCTCTTCTCCCTCCATACTCTCTCTCACTCCTGACCTCTGTGATCAACCGAACAAAACCGATTCCCTCCTTTTCATGGATTATGAGTGCGTCAGCGGTTACGCAATCCAGGGAGTAATGGAAGGAGAATGAGGAAAGAGAGAGCTAAAGAGAGAGGGGGATGGGGAGCAGAGGAAAGGGATAGGGGGAGAGGGGGATAAGGAGAGACAGACCGGGAGAGAGGAGAGGAAGGGAAAGAGCTAATGAGGAGGAGGAGTGAATATGTGTCTGTCACAT
>NC_092154.1:30404286-30424286 GCF_045791955.1 Oncorhynchus clarkii lewisi
CATAGAATAAGTCAAACATATTATCTTAACAGCTGAGAGAAAATGTAGCCTTTTTAATCACATTTCCTGCAATTTGACACATTTTGACATGGCTAATGCTCTGCTCTTATGCTCAAACGTTATAACAAAAGCAATGGAGAGGTTGTCTAGCTTTTACTTGTTGATTATACATTCTCAAAGATTATAGGCTATTATTTTAAAAGATATACAGTACCAGTCAAAAGTTTGGAAACACATACTTATTCCAGGGTTTTTCTTTATTTAAAAAAAAACGATTTTCTACATTGTAGAATAATAGTGAAGACATCAAAATTAGAAGAAATAACACAATCTTGAATCATGTTGTAAGGGTTTTCCTCCTCTTCATCTGAAGCGTGGTAAGTGTCCATATCGTTTTTAATAACAAAAACACTGAACACTATGAAATACAAAACAACAAACGAATACGTGACATGCCAAAACCGAAACAGTACCGTGTGGTGAAAAACACAGACACGGAAACAAACACCCACAAACAAACAGTGAAACCCAGGCTACCTAAGTATGATTCTCAATAAGAGACAACTAACGACACCTGCCTCTGATTGAGAACCATACTAGGCCGTAACATAGAAATCCCAAAATCATAGAAAAACAAACATAGACTGCCCACCCAACTCACCCCCTGACCATACTAAATAAATACAAAACAAAGGAAATAAAGGTCAGAACGTGACACATGTAGTAACCAAAAAATTGATAAACAAATCCAAATTTATATTTGAGATTCTTCTGTAGCCACCCTTTGCCTTGATGACAGCATTGCACACTCGTGGTATTCTCTCAACCAGCTTCACCTGGTTGAGAGAATGTGTTATTTCATATTTTTGATGAAAAACTCTTGAATGAGTAGGTGTCCAAACTTTTGACTGGTAGTGTATGTCCATTATCTTACAACATACTTTCTATTTGGGATTAGTTGTTTATTAAGTTAACACTGAAAGTGTTTTTCAATCCTCTGAATGTATTTCACATTTGTATTTATTTGTGTTTTTACAATGCAGAAAACATGTCACCCGCGAGCCACCTGGACCCCTGCCGTGACCCACATTTGGGTCCAACCCACAGTTTGGGAACCACTGTGCTAATGATTACAATGTCAAAATGTAGGAGAGTAGAGAACTGGTGTAGTCTTTACATAACAGCTACATGTTGAAGACATACTTCACCTACTCTTGTCCTCCAGTGATCCCTCTCTCTCACTCTCTCTCTCTCTCTCTCTCTCTCTCTCTCTCTCTCTCCCACTCTCACTCTCTCCCTTTCTCTCTCTCACAGTCTCTCTCTCTCACTCTCTCTCCCACTCTCACTCCCTCCCTCTCTCTCTCACAGTCTCTCTCTCTCTCTATCTCAGTTCAATTCAATTAATTTTGCTTTATTGGCATGACGTAACAACGTACATATTGCCAAAGCTTACTTTTAACATAATTCAAATAATAATAATCACTAGTGTCAACGGGACAACAGAAACATCAGTAATCAAGGGGCAAAATAACCATAAATTGAGCAATAACAATGGCATAGAGGACAAGTGCAGGTTGGTTGGTCTGTCAGACACCGTCCCTCATCTTATGGCAGGCAGTCATAACCCACAGCTCTCTGCATCCTCCGCCAACAGGACGGGTAGCCTATTGTCATCAGAGAGGTCTTTAAAAACTTGAGGTAAGGGGAAATGACACTCTCTAATTGTTTTACATTTTATATATTGGCTTAATTCTGCCCTGCACGCATTGTTTGTAGTTTCCTCTGAACATGCAGTATTTCAATGGGGTGTTTGTCCCATTGGGTGAAATCTTGTTTTGCAAGTGGACCCCACATTTTGATAGGTATTTGAATTTGTTTTTTTAACAGCGTAGAATGCCTTGCGTGCTTTCTCTCTCAGTTCATTGACTGCCTCATTAAGGTGTCCAGTTGAGCTTATTTAAAATAACAGCCAATAGACAATGGCGTCGGAGGGGATGGCTGCCGTTCTACGGGTTCCTAACCAACGATGCTATTTTGTGTGTTTTTTCGCATTGTTTGTAACTTATTTTGGACATAATGTTGCTGCTACCGTTTCTTATGATCAAAAAAAGCTTCTGGATATCAGAACAGCGATTACTCACCTCAAACTGGACAAAGATTATTTACTTTAATGAGTCGGACAGAAGGATATACTGTTCTCTGAGACCAGGCCCAAATTCCGTCATTCGCGTGAAGGAAGTACGGAAAAACAGGGAGCGGAGATCGGGGTGCCTTGTTAGAATTTCTTGACGAGTGGGTAACCACCTCTACCATCCGTTCCATTGGTCAATGAACAATCCCTGGAAAATAAACTGGATGATCTCAGTTCAAGACTATCTTACCAGCAGGACATTAAAAACGGTAATATCTTATGTTTCCCCCGTATCGTGGCCAAACGACAGCACTGAAAATATACATTTGGCTCTGTTTTCCGTGCATCGGCAGGACAGAACAGCTACGTCTGGAAAGACGAGGGGTGGGGGGTGTGTGTCTATTTGTCAATAACAGTCTAATATTAAGGAGGTTTCAAGATATTGCTCACCTGAGGTAGAGTACCTTATGATAAGCTGTAGACCACACTATCTACCAAGAGTTCTAATCTATATTATTCGTAGCCATCTATTTACCACCACAAATCGGTGCTGGCACTAAGACTGCACTCAACCAACTCTATAAGGCCATAAGCAAAGAAGAAAATGCTCATCTAGAAGCGGTGCTCCTAGTGGCCGGGGACTTTAATGCAGACAAACTTAAAACCTCATTTCTACTAGCATGTCACATGTGCAACCAGAGGAGAAAAAAAACTCTACACCCCCTTTACTGCACACACAGAGATGCATACAAAGCTCTCCCTCACTCTCCATTTTTATATATATATATACAGTGTTGTAACAATGTAGAAATGGTTAAAGTACACAAGGGAAAATAAATAAGCATAAATATGGGTTGTATTTACAATGGTGTTTGTTCTTCACTGGTTGCCCTTTTCTTGTGGCAACAGGTCACAAATCTTGCTGCTGTGATGGCACACTGTGGAATTTCATCCAGTAGATATGGGAGTTTATCAAAATTGGATTTGTTTTCGAATTCTTTGTGGATCTGTGTAATCTGAGGGAAATATGTGTCTCTAATATGGTCATACATTGGGCAGGAGGTTAGGAAGTGCAGCTCAGTTTCCTGTGATGCTCAGTTTGGGTCAGTCATAGTGGTCAGGTATTCTGCCACTGTGTACTCTCTGTTTAGGGCCAAATAGCATTCTAGTTTGCTCTGTTTTTTTGTTAATTCTTTCCAATGTATCAAGTAATTATCTTTTTGTTTTCTCATGATTTGGTTGGGTCTAATTGTGCTGCTGTCGTGGGGCTCTGTGGGGTGTGTTTGTGTTTGTGAACAGAGCCCCAGGACCAGCTTGCTTAGGGGACTCTTCTCAAGGTTCATCTCTCTGTAGGTGATGGCTTTGTTATGGAAGGTTTGGGAATCGCTTCCTTTTAGGTGGTTGTAAAATTGAACAGCTCTTTTCTGGATTTTGATTGAGTGGGATTGAGTGGGTATCGGCCTAATTCTGCTCTGCATGCATTATTTGGTGTTCTACGTTGTATTTGGAGGATATTTTTGCAGAATTCTGCATGCAGAGTCTCAATTTGGTGTTTGTCCCATTTTGTGAAGTCTTGGTTGGTGAGCGGACCCCAGACCTCACAACCGCAAAGGGCAATGGGCTCTATGACTGATTCAAGTATTTTTAGCCAGATCTTAATTGGTATGTTGAAAGTTATGTTCCTTTTGATGGCATAGAATGCCCTTCTTGCCTTGTCTCTCAGATCGTTCACAGCTTTGTGGAAGTTACCTGTGGTGCTGATGTTTAAGCTTAGGTATGTATAGTTTTTTTGTGTGCTCTAGGGCAACAGTGTCTAGATGGAATTTGTATTTGTGGTCCTGGCGACTGGACCTTTTTTGGAACACCATTATTATTGGTCTTACTGAGATTTACTGTCAGGGTCTGACAGAATCTGTGCAGAAGATCTAGGTGCTGCTGTAGGCCTTCCTTGGTTGACATTTGACTTTGGATTCTAGTAGGGTGAGGCCGGGTGCTGCAGACTTTTCTAGTGCCCGTGCCAATTTGTTGATATATACAGTGCATTGCGAAAATATTCGGCCCCCTTGAACTTTGCGACCTTTTGCCACATTTCAGGCTTCAAACATAAAGATATAAAACTGTATTTTTTGTGAAGAATCAACAACAAGTGGGACACAATCATGAAGTGGAACGACATTTATTGGATATTTCAAACTTTTTTAACAAATCAAAAACTGACAAATTGGGCGTGCAAAATTATTCAGCCCCCTTAAGTTAATACTTTGTAGCGCCACCTTTTGCTGCGATTACAGCTGTAAGTCGCTTGGGGTATGTCTCTATCAGTTTTGCACATCGAGAGACTGAATTTTTTTCTCATTCCTCCTTGCAAAACAGCTCGAGCTCAGTGAGGTTGGATGGAGAGCATTTGTGAACAGCAGTTTTCAGTTCTTTCCACAGATTCTCGATTTGATTCAGGTCTGGACTTTGACTTGGCCATTCTAACACCTGGATATGTTTATTTTTGAACCATTCCATTGTAGATTTTGCTTTATGTTTTGAATCATTGTCTTGTTGGAAGACAAATCTCCGTCCCAGTCTCAGGTCTTTTGCAGACTCCATCAGGTTTTCTTCCAGAATGGTCCTGTATTTGGCTCCATCCATCTTCCCATCAATTTTAACCATCTTCCCTGTCCCTGCTGAAGAAAAGCAGGCCCAAACCATGATGCTGCCACCACCATGTTTGACAGTGGGGATGGTGTGTTCAGGGTGATGAGGCTGTGTTGCTTTTACGCCAAACATAACGTCTTGCATTGTTGCCAAAAAGTTTAATTTTGGTTTCATCTGACCAGAGCACCTTCTTCCACATGTTTGGTGTGTCTCCCAGGTGGCTTGTGGCAAACTTTAAACAACACTTTTTATGGATATCTTTAAGAAATGGCTTTCTTCTTGCCACTCTTCCATAAAGGCCAGATTTGTGCAATATACGACTGATTGTTGTCCTATGGACAGAGTCTCCCACCTCAGCTGTAGATCTCTGCAGTTCATCCATAGTGATCATGGGCCTCTTGGCTGCATCAATGATCAGTCTTCTCCTTGTATGAGCTGAAAGTTTAGAGGGACGGCCAGGTCTTGGTAGATTTGCAGTGGTCTGATACTCCTTCCATTTCAATATTATCGCTTGCACAGTGCTCCTTGGGATGTTTAAAGCTTGGGAAATCTTTTTGTATCCAAAATCCGGCTTTAAACTTCTCGGACCTGCCTGGTGTGTTCCTTGTTCTTCATGATGCTCTCTGCGCTTTTAACGGACCTCTGAGACTATCACAGTGCAGGTGCATTTATACGGAGACTTGATTACACACAGGTGGATTAGTCATTTAGGTCAACATTGAATCATTCAGAGATCCTCACTGAACTTCTGGAGAGAGTTTGCTGCACTGAAAGTAAAGGGGCTGAATAATTTTGCACGCCCAATTTTTCAGTTTTTGATTTGTTAAAAAAGTTTGAAATATCCAATAAATGTCATTCCACTTCATGATTGTGTCCCACTTGTTGTTGATTCTTCACAAAAAAATACAGTTTTATATCTTTATGTTTGAAGCCTGAAATGTGGCAAAAGGTCGCAAAGTTCAAGGGGGCCGAATACTTTCGCAATGCACTGTATGTTGATATATATACAGTGGGGCAAAAAAGTATTTAGTCAGCCACCAATTGTGCAAGTTCTCCCACTTAAAAAGATGAGAGAGGCCTGTAATTTTCATCATAGGTACACTTCAACTATGACAGACAAAATGAGAAAACAAATCCAGAAAATCACATTGTAGGATTTTTTATGAATTCATTTGCAAATTATGGTGGAAAATAAGTATTTGGTCACCTACAAACAAGCAATATTTCTGGCTCTCACAGACCTGTAACTTCTTCTTTAAGAGGCTCCTCTGTCCTCCACTCGTTACCTGTATTAATTTGATATATCTCTCTCTCTCTTTCTCTCTCTCTTCTCTCTCTCTCTTCTCTCTTCTCTCTCTCTCTACTCTCTTTCTCTCTCTTCTCTCTCTCTCTCTCTTTCTCTGTCTCTCTCTCTCTTCTCTCTCTCCCTCTCTCTACTCCCTTTCTCTGACGTCACATCATCACCACCACTTTGTCTCTTTACCTCCAGTTTACCCCACGAGCTCCAATGACCCTCAGGGGAACTATGTCTGCTGCCTCCCAGGTGCACTAAGCACTTTTCTGGATAAGTGTCTGTGCCAAGCCCCAGTGTCATCTGTCATCAACTCTGGTTATTCCTAGAGAAGTAGGAACTTGTGTGGAAGTGTGGGCTGTTAAGTCACTCTTGTTATTTGAAGTTAGATTTGAACATTTGAAAAATGTAAAGAAGTTAAATTCGAGAGGGATGGAATGTCTTCAGGCAGAGCTTTTCTCCTCCCCACCCCACCCCCCTCTCCTTCTCCCTTCTCCTCTCTCCTCCACCCTTCACTAGGGTTGCACAAACTTTCCTTGGGAATTAACGGGAATATATGGGAATTAACAGGAATATATGGGAATTAACGGGAATATATGGGAATTAACAGGAATAATATTAATATTAGTACCATTTAAATGTAGATGTTTTTTGCATTGGATATATTTACCATATCATATGAGACAGAAACATAAAACTTTTCCCTAAGTAGACATAATTGCAAATGATTAAATACTTCCAATAGAAATTTAAAAAATAATTTAGTTACGAATTGAACTTTAGTTAAATGAGTTGACTATTGACATGGGATGATTTCACTGAACAACAAAAGAAAGGGAATATTGAATGATCCCCAATGATCCATCACATCTCCCAAAAACATTTTCAACATCTGTAAAATGTAGGTCTAGAAACTAAAGCTTTGGTTGTCTTCCTCTCAGGCTTCCATGTCTTCTCCCTGAACCTCCTCAACGTCCACTTCTTGAACATCAGACTCTGAGGCCTCATCTTTACTGTCACTTTCCAACCTTGTTGAGGATGGTTCGTTGTCAGGCTCAAAAAGCCTCAAATTTGCCCAGATGGCCACCAATTTTTCAACCATTGTATTGGTCAGCCTGTTGCTTGCTTTGGTGTGTGTATTCCCAAACAAGGACCAGTTGCGCTCTTAGGCGGCTAATTTCATGGGATTTGGAGGATGATGGAGGAAACAGGGGAAAGAGCTTCAGATCCACAAAGTCCCTTCTACCAGGTGGCTGATGAGATATGTTGCATCTCCATCCCAAAGCCCTTGCTTGGAAGTGTACTTCGCCAGACTGCCAAGAACCTTGATCCAGGATCCATCATCCAGGCCAAGGTGACGAGACAAGGTAGTGATGACAACATAGGCCTTGTTGATATCTGAACCAGACAGGATGCTCTTGCCAGCATACTTGAGGTCCAACATGTACTGTATGCTGCGCTATGTATGGGCTTCAGACAGAAGTCTGCAAGCTTTTTTATGTATTTCAGAACTACAGTTTCCTCTGCTTGGAGCAACAGTGAAGAGGGCAAGGCATTACAGATTCCTTCTCTTACATCTGCAAGCAGAGTCTGAACATCAGACAGGATAGCTGTAACGGCTTTCTTCGGTTGAAGTAGAGTCGGACCAAAATGCGGCGTGTAGATTACGATTCATGTTTAATAATGACAAACACACTAAACACAAACACTACAAAAACAATAAACGTAATGAACGTAACGAAAACCGAAACAGCCTATACTTGTGTAAACTAACACAGAACAAGGACATCAGGATACTAAGGACAATCACCCACGAAACACCCAAAGAATATGGCTGCCTAAATATGGTTCCCAATCAGAAACAACGATAAACACCTGCCTCTGATTGAGAACCACTTCAGACAGCCATAGACTTCACTAGAACACCCCACTAAGGTACAAACCCAACACACCACATACAAAAACCCATGCCACACCCTGGCCTGACCAAATAAATGAAAATAAACACAAAATACTTCGACCAGGGCGTGACAGAACCCCACCCCCCAAGGTGCGGACTCCCGGACACACACCAAAAACCATAGGGGAGGGTCCGGGTGGGCGTCTGTCCATGGTGGCGGCTCCGGCGCGGGACGTGGACCCCACTCTATCAAAGTCTTAGTCCCTCCTCCTCGCGTCCCTGGATAGTCCAACCTCGCCGCCGACCATGGCCTAGTAGTCCTCACCCAGAACCCCACTGGACTGAGGGGCAGCTCGGGACTGAGGGGCAGCTCGGGACTGAGGCAGCTCGGGACTAAGGGGTAGCTCGGGACTGAGGGGTAGCTCGGGACTGAGGGGTAGCTCGGGACTGAGGCTTTGGGCAGACTGGCTCAACAGGCGGGAGACTCCGGCAGCGCTGTAGAGGCGGAAGGCTCTGGCAGCGCTAAACAGGCGGGAGACTCAGGCAGCGCTGAAGAGGAGGAAGGCTCCAACTGCGCTGAACAGGCGGGAGACTCCGGCAGCGCTGTAAAGGAGGAAGGCTCTGACAGCGCTAGATAGGCGGGAGACTCCGGCAGCGCTGAAGAGGAGGAAGGCTCTGGCAGCGCTGGACAGGCGAGTGTAACAGTATAAGTTTAAACCGTCCCCTCGCCCATACCCGGGCGCGAACCAGGAACCTTCTGCACACATCAACAACAGTCACCCACGAAGCATCGTTACCCATCGCTCCACAAAAGCCGCGGCCCTTGCAGAGCAAGGGGAACTACTACTTCAAGGTCGTCACTTCAAGTGACGTCACTGATTGAAACGCTATTTAGCGCCCACGCTAACTAAGCTAGCCGTTTCATATCCGTTACACTCACCCCCCTTTTGACCTTCCTCCTTTTTCCGCAGCAACCAGTAATCCGGGTCAACAGCATCAATGTAACAGTATAATTTTTAACCGTCCCCTCACCCATACCCGGGCGCGAACCAGGGACCTTCTGCACACATCAACAACTGACACCTACGAAGCGTCGTTACCCATCGCTCCACAAAAGCCGCGGCCCTTGCAGAGCAAGGGGAACTACTACTTCAAGGTCTCAGAGCAAGTGACATCACTGATTGAAACGCTATTTAGTGCCCACGCTAACTAAGCTAGCCGTTTCACATCCGTTACACTCACCCCCCTTTTGACCTTCCTCCTTTTTCCGCATCAACCAGTAATCCGGGTCAACAGCATCAATGTAACAGTATAAATTTAGACCGTCCCCTCGCCCATACCCGGGCGCGAACCAGGAACTTTCTGCACACATCAACAACAGTCACCCACGAAGCATCGTTACCCATCGCTCCACAAAAGCCGCGGCCCTTGCAGAGCAAGGGGAACTACTACTTCCAGGTCTCAGAGCAAGTGACGTCACTGATTGAAACGCTATTTAGCGCCCACGCTAACTAAGCTAGCCGTTTCACATCCGTTACACGAGGCGCACTGTAGGCCTGATGCGTGGTGCTGGCACTGGTGGTACTGGGCCGAGGACACGCACAGGAAGCCTGGTGCGGGGAGCTGCTTCCGGAGGGCTGGGGTGTGAAGGTGGTACTGGGTAGACCGGACCGTGCAGGCGCACTGGAGCTCTTGAGCACCAAGCCTGCCCAACCTTACCCGGTTGAATGGTCCCGGTCGCCCTGCCAGTGCGGCGAGGTGGAATAGCCCGCACTGGGCTATGCAGGCGAACCGGAGACACCGTGCGCAAGGCTGGTGCCAAGTAAGCCGGCCCAAGGAGACGCACTGGCCGGCCCAAGGAGACGCACTGGGGACCAGATGCGTAGAGCCGGCTTCATGGCACTTGGCTCGACGCTCACTCTAGCCCGGCCGATACGCGGAGCTGGAATGTACCGCACCGGGCTATGCACCCGCACTGGAGACACCGTGCGCACCACAGCATAACACGGTGCCTGCCCGGTCTCTCTAGCCCCCCGGTAAGCACAGGGAGTTTGCGCAGGTCTCCTACCTGGCGTAGCCATACTCCCTGTTAGCCCCCCCCCCCCAATACATTTTTGGGGCTGAATCTCGGGCTTCCAGCCGCTCTGCCGTGCTAGCGCCTCATAATGCCGCCTCTCCGCTTTCGCCGCCTCCAGCTCCTCTTTGGGGCGGCGATATTCTCCTGGCTGAACCCAGGGTTCTCTTCCGTCTAATTCGTCCTCCCAAGTTCATTTCTCCAAGTAGTGCAGCCTCTCCCACTGCTGCTGCTGCTCCTGCCTGTCACCACGCCGCTTGGTCCTGTTGTGGTGGGTGATTCTGTAACGGCTTTCTTCGGTTGAAGTAGAGTCGGACCAAAATGCGGCGTGTAGATTACGATTCATGTTTAATGACAAACACACTAAACACAAACACTACAAAAACAATATACGTAATGAACGTAACGAAAACCGAAACAGCTTATACTTGTGTAAACTAACACAGAACAAGGACATCAGGATACTAAGGACAATCACCCACGAAACACCCAAAGAATATGGCTGCCTAAATATGGTTCCCAATCAGAGACAATGATAAACACCTGCCTCTGATTGAGAACCACTTCAGACAGCCATAGACTTCACTAGAACACCCCACTAAGCTACAAACCCAACACACCACCTACAAAAACCCATGCCACACCCTGGCCTGACCAAATAAATGAAAATAAACACAAAATACTTCGACCAGGGTGTGACAATAGCATTGTCTCCCTCAATCCGTGCAATGGCTACTGCTATAGGTTTCAGGTGTTTCAGGCTGCTTACCACTCTCTCCCAAAATAAATCATCCAGGAGGATCCTCTTGATGGTGTTGTCCATATCGGCAGACTGTGATATGGCCATTTCTTGGAGCGACTCCTTCCCCTCCAGGAGACTTGATGACCCTTCACATACCTAACCATTTCCTTGGCTCTCTTGTAGAGTGTATTCATTGTTTTCAGTGCCATGATGTGTGATGTGAGGGTAGGACTCCTCCAATTCAGACCAAGCAGCCTTCATGTTCGCAGCATTGTTTGTCACCAGTGCAAATAACTTCTGTGGTCCAAGGTCATTGATGACTACCTTCAGCTCATCTGCAATGTAGAGACCGGTGTGTCTGTTTTCCCTTGTGTCTGTGCTCTTGTAGAATACTGATTGAGGGGTGGAGATGATGTAGTTAATTCTTCCTTGCCCACGAACATTCAACCACCCATCAGAGATGATTGCAATACAGTCTGCTTTCTCTATGATTTGCTTGACCTTCACTTGAACTCTGTTGAACTCTGTACCAAGAAAATGAGTAGATAAAGCATGTCTGGTTGGAGGGGTGTATGCTGGGCGAAGAATATTCAGAAATCTCTTTCAATACACATTGCCTGTGAGCATCAGAGGTGAACCAGTTGCATACACATCTTGAGCAAGACATTCGTCAGCATTTCTGACTACGTTCCTCCATTGAGTCAAAAAAACTTCTGATTCCAGGAGGACCATGAGCTGTTGCTATCGATAAGTTGTCTGATTCATCATTTTCACCTCAAATAGAGGTAGGGGGACTTTTGCCAGAGGTTGCTTGTTGTGAGCGCCGAGGGAACTTTATGCACATGGCCAGATGATTTTGCATCTTTTTTGCATTCTTCACATATGATTTGGCATGGTATTTGCAAATGTACACAGCTTTTCCTTCTTCATTTGTAACGGCTGTCGTCGGGTGAAGAAGGAGACCAAGGTGCAGCGTGGTAAGTGTTCATGATAAATGTATTACTCAAAACACTCGATCAAAATAACAAAGAGTGAAAACCGAAACAGTCCTGTCAGGTGCAGACACTAAACAGAAAATAACTACCCACAAAACCCAAACGAAAAAGGACAACTTATATATGATCCCCAATCAGAGACAACGATAGACAGCTGCCTCTGATTGGGAACCACACCAACCTAGAAATAAAGAAACTAGAACGCCCACCCTAGTCACACCCTGGCCTAACCAAGATAGAGAATATAAAAGACTCTCTATGGCCAGGGCGTGACAACATTAGCTTTAATGAAATGTCTCCACACATCAGATAGTGCCTGTGTTTCCTGTAAATATTAGAAAAAAATGATGTAAAAAAAAACAAATACAATTCCAGGTACAGATAAATAGTTAAGCAGTTAGATTAAACGTCTCATTTGTAAGATAAATATTATAAAATGAAACATGTATGGAAACAGGTGAATTAACACTCCTCAGTTAGTAGGCTCAAGCTAGCTAAAACCCACATGGTAGTGAAAACTAGCAGAAATTGTAAACAAGTAAAACAAATGATTTAAACACACTTTGCTATAGGCTGCTATTTACAAATTAACAAATAAGCATGTATGTCGTATAAAATATATTCACCCCACCCAGTATTGTAATCAAAACTTACCAGAAAGCATGTAGTCCTTGGTTCAGGCAGTGTGGTAGTGGGCTCAATAGCATCTCATTAGTGTGCAAGATCTTGAGAATCAGCTGTGATGGAAGAATGCACTGTGCATGCAGAAGGTTGTTGCAATTCCATTGAATTGGGGATAGTTTAACCAAAATATGCCACAAGACCTAGAATTGCCTTATGTGGATCCCACAAAAAAGGTTCACTGTTATAAGCTAACTTTTTTGATGAATTTAAGCAAAATTCCCGGCCATAACTTCCCACCCTTCACCCCAGCTGATTCCCAGTGAACAGATTCTAACCTTGTCTCTCATCTTCCTCTGCTGTTCATTTGTGTGTTGCTGAGCGTGGTAATTGATTCATCTCGCAGGGATACACCTGGCAGATCCACACACACACACACACACACACACACACGCACACACACACACACACACAACCATTAACCCCAGTTGCCACTACGCCTGGCTTCCCCTGGGGAGTAACGCCCGTTTGATAACTACAGCGTTTGATTATCTCTCTCTCGTAGCATCATCAGTGTATCACCGGGGGCAACAGATTGTATTGATCCCCAGTGAATCTCCTGCTTCATTCTGAGACTGACAGATATGCATGAAGCAGTAATTAGTGAGTTAATTGGTTGATCAGCGGGGTGAAAATATGCAGAGCCTATCAAATTCACTATTGCTGGAGGGTTGGAGTTGAGTGGTTGAGTGGTTAAACTACGTGTGTGCGTTGGAGGTGAGGGAGTGTGCAGGTGAGACGCGCGCACACACACACACACACACACACACACACACACACACACACACACACACACACACACACACACACTGACTGGGCTGACTGTGAAGAGACTAAGTGAAGGTGACACGCTGGGGGAGTACTTGTCTCACTGTCTGTTATGGCTGTTTCACTTCTACTGCAGTGTTTGTGTGTGTGTGTGTGTGTGTCTTCTATCTCTTCTCTTTTCCCTGTGCATTCTGTGTATGTTGGTATGCTTTTGTGTGTGTACATTATAAAGTGTGTTTGGGCTTTCACAGATCAGCAGAGGGGTGATGGAAGAGTCAATGTCATTATCTAGCCTTCATGCATAATTCCTGCCCTTTGTCATTTTCACGGAGCTGGCTGCATAAACCATAGAGCCGGCATCAGATTGTACTGAACCCCCTAGCCCGTAGTGCTCCGGTCAAAAGTAGTGCACTATGTAGGGAATAGGGTGCCATTTGGGACACAGCCCTGCTTTATAGGAATCATTAGCTATCCCTGGAGAGAGGGAGGAAAAGAGGGAAAGATGGTTGGAATGAGAGAGGGGGGTAATGGGAGAAAGCGAGAGGGATGGAGATATAGTGGAGGGAATGAGAAAGAAAGAAGAGAGAGAGAGAGAGAGAGAGAGAGGGAGAGAGAGAGAGAGAGAGAGGGAGAGAGAGAGACTGAACAATTTCCAGATTGGGTTTGCTGAAAGTACATTCAAATATCAATTTTCATCTTCCAAAATGGTGCATTTCTGATTACCTTTCTATTGACGTACTGCAACGGATGCTGAAGCAGACTAGTCCATTTATAGAAATCTGATAATATAATAGGAGAAACCTGATGATCCTAATCAATCTAAATGTACCATCATACAGCATAATGGGGAAGTTAACGACCAATTACATTACATGTGGCCACATTGGTTTTTGTTACCAGACATACCAGCCTGGGAACAAGACTCCACTCTCCTTGATATATATATCTGTGGCCCAAATGGCACCCTATTCCCAATATAGTGCACTACTTTTGACCCATAGGGAATAGGGTGCAATGTGGCACACAGACAGATAGTCTCAACCAGTGGAGGCTGCTGAGGGGAGAACGACTCATAATAATGGTCGGAATGGAACGAATGGAATGGCATCAAACACCTGGAAACCATGGAAACCACGTGTTTGATGTATTTGACACCATTCTACTCACTACGCTCCAGCCATTACCACAAGCTTGTCCTCCCCAATTAAGGTGCCACCAACCTCCTCTGGTTTCAGCTGTATTACATGTTATATCAGGTAGAACTCTCTCCATTGGCTACCATCAGTCTTCTATATAGAGCAGTGATACTGCATTTGACAGCAACATTACGCAGAACCTTCTCAATGACAAACTGCTGTACATACTACTCTATTGAGAGAAATCCTACTGTATATCAGGTGTTGACTCAGAGTCCAAAAGGGGCTGGCATTTCAAAGACCTCCACTAGTGTGGTCCTGTGTTTGCTTAAGTGTTGCATTTTAACGCGCGTGACCTCCATTTAACAACATTGACAGTTGACCAGCAGCGGCTTCAGGTGATGAGAAGTGTCGTCTTCCTCCTATTCTGTCTCTGTCTCAGGAGTCATTTACGTTGTGAACCATGTCAGACAACGGGGGTTTGGGATGGGAATGAACACCATGCATTGTGGTTAATACCGGAAGCTCAGAGCAGACACAGTGGAGTTCTCTGATGGAACTCTGGAGACTCGAGTTCCAAAGTCTGAGTTAGTTTGAGGTGAAGTTTTGTTTGTGTCATTCATTCATTGTTTCATGATTATACTACATTTGTATAAAGTTTACTCCATTGTGGCTCTATATTTATAATACAAATAGGCTGTGTTTGCGATGTTGGGATAAATGGCATGTGGAACAACATGGAAATGTTGAAAAGATTAGCGTTTTATTTGCTTATGTTACTGAGTAGATAAATATGTTGTAAGTTATCCATTTATAGTGCTTGAAGTACTGGCCGAGTGCAAGGTTAAGGAAGGTTGGCTTGCCCTCACAGTGGCACGGACACAGGGACAGAGGGACTTGGCATTGGTCAGTGTGTGTTTTTGTGATATGTACGGTGCATTCGGAAAGTATTCAGACCTTTTGCATTTTTTTTTGCATTTTGTTACGTTACAGCCTTATTCTAAAATGGAAAAAAACTAAATCAATCTACACACACTAACCCACAATGTTGAAGCAAAAACAGTTTTTTTTTTTCGATATGTTACCTAATTTATATTTGAAAATGTAAAAAACGGAAATATCACATTTTCATAAGTATTGAGACCCTTTATTAAAATCAAATCAAACTTTATTTGTCACATGCGCCCGAATACAACAAATGTAGACCTTACCGTGAAATGCTTATGAGCCCTTAACCAACAGTGCAGTTCCAGAAGAGTTAAGAAAATATTTACCAAATAAACTAAAGTAAAAAATTATAGAAAGTAACACAATAACATAACAATAATGAGGCTATATAGTGTGTGGGGGTACAGGTTAGAGGTCATTTGTACATGTACATGTAGGTGGGGGTTGAATCACCTTTGGCAGCGATTACAGCCTCGAGTCTTCTTGGGTATGATGCTACCAGCTTGTCACACCTATATTTGGGGAGTTTCTCCCATTCTTCTCTGCAGATCCTCTCAAGCTCTGTCAGGTTGGATGGGAAGCGTCGTTGCACAGCTATTTTCAGGTCTCTCCAGAGATCAGTCGGGTTCAAGTCCGGGCTCTGTCTGGGCCACTCAAAGACATTCAGAGGCTTGTCCCGAAGCCACACCTACATTGTCTTGACTGTGTGCTTAGGGTCGTTGTCCTGTTGGAAGGTGAACCTTCGCCCCAGTCTGAGGTCCTGAGCGCTCTGGAGCAGGTTTTCATCAAGGATCTCTCTATACTTTGCTCCGTTCATCTTTCCCTCGATCCTGACAAGTCTCCCAGTCCCTGCCGCTGAAAAACATCACCCACGGCATGATGCTGCCACCACTATGCTTCACCATAGGAACGATACCAGTTTTCCTCCAGACGTGACACTTGGCATTCAGGCCGAAGAGTTCAATATTGGTTTCATCAGACCAGAGAATCTTGAGAATCCTGAGAGTCTTTAAGTGGGCTGTCATGTACTGAGGAGTGGTAGGAATGATGGAGCCCACTGTGTTCTTGTTAACCGCCAATGCTGCATAAATGTTTTGGTACCCTTCCCCAGATCTGTGCCTCGAAACAATCCTGTCTCGGAGCTCTACGGACAATTCCTTCGACCTCGTGGCTTGGTTCTTGCTCTGACATGCACTGTCAACTGTGGGACTTTATATAGACAGGTGTGTGCCTTTCCAAATCATGTCCAATCAATTGAATTTACCAGAGGTGGACTCCAATCAAGTTGTAGAAACATCTCAAGGACGATCAATGGAAACAGGATGCACCAGAGCTCAATTTTGAGTCTCATAACGAAAGGTCTGAATAGTTATGTAAATAAGGTATTTCTGTTTTTTATTTTTAATACATTTACAACAAACAAACAAAAAAATTAACTTTGCCATTATGGGTTATTGTGTGTAGATTGCTGATTATTTGTATGTATTTAATACATTTTAGAATAAGGCTGTAACATAACAAAATGTGGAAAAAGTCAAGGGGTCTGAATTCCTTCCGAATGCACTGTATGTGTGTGTCATACAATTACAATGTAGTGGCAGAGTGACTGAGGTAAGAAGACACTGAACAACCAGAGGAACCAGACACCGTCACTAACCCCTTACCCTGTCTGATTGGACCGGAAAAAAATGAAACTCAAAGCTGGTGTCCACTGGTACAACCTGTATAAATGATTGCGTACATGAGGGTCCTCAGTCTTCATTCCTTAAAGAAACTGTTAGACGTTCAGTTTTGTGGAGTAAAAATAAATATATTGCTTTCCCTATATTGATTTGTGTGTGTGTTGGTGTCAGTGGGCTTGTCTGGGCCAGTGAAAGTCCAGCTAGCTACAATATGTCAGTATGTGTGTGTGCTTCTGTACATGTATGAGTTTCTGTATGTATGCCTGCCTGCCTGTGTGTCTGTCAGTTTGTTTGTCTGGGCCAGACAGTGAAGGTCCAGTCAGCTAGCTGTATGTGATAGAGGACTGACTACCTCATGGTTAAATGATCGGCCCCTGTCTGTTGGCCCTCAGCCCTCAGTATGTTGTTGCTCAGCAACAAAGAAGCACTACAGTAATTGGTGTGGGTTTCATGGGGTTTCACTGGGTTTCCTGACAGAACAGGGCCATGGTGGAGCTAGGGGGCAGAAGAGCCACAGGGGCCACACTAGCCTACTAAACCTGGGGTTGGATGGATGTGGTTAGCAGGGTTAGAAGAGTTAGCAGGGTTAGCAGAGTTAGCAGGGTTAGCAGGGTTAGCATGGTTAGCAGAGTTAGCAGGGTTAGCAGAGTTAGCAGGGTTAGCAGGGTTAGTAGTAGCACATATTGTCATCTGTCTACCCAGCACTATTCAGCACAGTAAACTGAAAGCACAACAGACAGCCATTACAATTTAGTCCACCAACATTCAAATTCTAGGATGGAAAAATCATTTAAAGTTTAATTGGAATTTCAAGTCATTTCCTAAATTGACGGGACAAGCCACCAGTCATTATATCCTCATACCAACCAACAATCACCAATCATTGAGTTAACAGCAGGTGGCAAATTAACCAGGAGTCCTGCTGAGAGAACGTATTGTATTCACTATAATGAAGGTCACGACCTTTAGAGACACTATGTAAAGAGGAAAAATGTGTGTGTTTGTCTGTGTCTGTATCTGTGTGTCTGTATCTGCGTGTCTATCTGTGTGTCTGTGTGTTGGTATCTGTGTGTCTGTATGTGTGTGTCTGTACCTGTGTGTCTGTAGCCGTGTGTTTGTGTCTGTATCTGTTTGGCTGTCTGTGTGTCTGTAACTGTGTGTCTGTGTCTGTCTGTATCTGTGTCTGTATCTGTATCGGTATCTGTGTGTCTGTATCTGTGTGGATGTGTCTGTATCGGTATCTGTGTGTCTGTATCTGTGTGTCTGTGTCTGTGTATGTCTGTGTATGTATCTGTCTGTGCCTGTGCCTGTATCTATGTCTGTATCTGTGTATCTGTGTGTATCTGTGTATCTGTGTATAAGTGTGTCTGTATCTATGTGTCTGTGTCTGTCTGTGTCTGTGTATGTATCTGTGTCTGTGTCTGTGTCTGTGTCTGTGTCTGTATCTGTGTGTGTGTATGTATCTATGTGTCTGTGTCTGTCTGTGTCTGTGTATGTATCTGTATCTGTGTCTGTGTCTGTGTCTGTATCTGTATCTATGTCTGTATCTGTGTATCTGTGTGTGTGTATCTGTGTATATGTGTGTCTGTATCTATGTGTCTGTGTCTGTCTGTGTCTGTGTATGTATCTGTATCTGTGTCTGTGTCTGTGTCTGTGTCTGTGTCTGTGTCTGTGTCTGTATCTGTGTGTGTGTGTATGTATCTGTGTGTGTGTGTGTGTGTATGTATCTGTGTATCTGTGTGTGTGTGTGTGTGTATCTCTGTGTGTGTGTGTATCTGTGTGTGTGTGTGTATCTGTGTGTGTTTGTATTCATGCTTGCATGTGTATGTTTGTCATGCCATGTTTCCCTCAGTTGACATATGAGTGTGAGTTGACATATGAGCGTGAGGTGACATATGAGCGTGAGTTGACATATGAGCGTGAGTTGACATATGATCGTGAGTGTGAGTGTGTGACTTGCTGGTTGTGTGATTTATCAGTCCCATATAGGGAAACAAGGGATTATTCTATTATATTAGATGTGTGGGCTTTACGCAATAAGCTGGATCACTGCAAATACTGCCAAAGTTACGCGCTGGTGTGTACACACGCACACACACACGTTTTAAACTAGTTTGACTTGCCGATGGCATAACCGTTAGCATGCGTGCCCAGTGTGAGACTGTGGTATGAAGTCACTAGGGGTTCCAGTACAGTTGGTGCTGGTGGTTTGTACAATACTGTATAGTCAAAGAGTGTGTAAGCTTCATATACATTAGCCTTCATGTCACTGTACTGCCTGGGAGAATAACAAGAGTTTATTATAAGACTGATGGAATATTTGGTGGACGGTGGCGACTGTGTGAGTAAGTCTCTGGCTGCTCTCGCTTCTCTTTCCCACTGGGCACACACTGGTTGAATCAATGTTGTTTCCACCTCGTTTCAGTGAAATGACGTTGAGCCAACGTGGAATAGACGTGGAATGAACGTCTGTGCTCAGTCAGTTGCTTCTGCACTGTATCTCTAGGGGTTGTGTCCCAAATGACGCACCCTATTCCCTATCTAGTGCCCTCTTTTTGCCACTGGTTCTGGTCAAATGCAGTGCATTACCTAGGGAATAGGGTATCATTTGGGACGCAGCCTATAGAGATACAGTGCAGAGGGAAAGAGAGCAGCAAAGAGCAATGACCAGAGCCAAAGTAGTGTACTACATAGGGAATAGGGTGCCATGAGCCACAGATGCCTTTGGCAGACTGTGTTCTTTCTGGCTTCACCAGGCAGGCAGCTGGCTTCATCAAGGTGACCTTTGTCAGTGTTGTGTTCCGCTGTCCCGCCGCCATGAACATAATCACTTCTCGAACAATACCCCGGGTCAATTAAACTTATCACACACTGATTCTGACCTCTGGGCTTGTTGAAGCTCTACACAACCTAATGGATTTACAATGCTATGACATGCAAAGCTACAAAGCCAGAGCCAGGCAGTCAAGAACCAGAAGAACATGTGTGTTTATTTTATTTTCTCTT